>NC_092175.1:38112883-38332883 GCF_045791955.1 Oncorhynchus clarkii lewisi | reverse complement strand
ACCTCTTCCTCTTCCACTCATTCATTTTTTTGGAAAGAGAAGGAACATGAGAACGAAGAATAAAGACTACTGAGTGTTTTTTTTTTTGTCATTCAACTGACCGAAGAGACTACTTCACCTGTGATTAACAGAGACTGGAGTGTGTCCGGTCTCCCTGTAGGTTTGGACCTCTACTGTAAAAATGGGAAGGAAAACGACATGGAAGTGTTACTGTGGGGACGTGTGTCTTTGTTTATCAGCGGCGTTGTTTGTCTGTTTGTTGTTGTTGTTTTCTTCTGTCAGAGCAGAGGATGAGTGTCCGTTATCCTGTATCTGTGCAAGAGACTCCGGGACAGTGACCTGCCATGACAACGAGGACACCGAGTTACCGGGAGACATACCGGCGTGGGCGACCACGTTAATACTCAGGGGGAACAACATCTCAACCTTACCGGGTGGAGGGTTCTCCTCGAATAACGGGACAAAACTTGAGCTAACGACCCTCTCACTGTCACATAATGGAATCATGGTGATCGAGGCTGACGCTTTCACAGGACTCCCACGGTTGCGTTTGCTGGATTTGAGTCACAATCGGTTGGTGTACATCTCAGACCAGGCGTTTCACAGTCTGCAGGAGCTTCGCTCTCTTTACCTGAATGACTCCCTCCTCGCACCGGCAGTGGCGCAGCTCTCCAATGCATTGCATGGAGACATTTTATGCAACCTCCACCGGCTGGAGCTATCTGGCAACCGGTTGAAAACCATACCCATTTCAAGGTTGGATGCATTCAACCTTCACACTTTAGTTTTAACCAATAACTCAATTGAGAACATTGGGAAAGAGGACGTCTCCAGTTTGTACCGTCAAAAGCAAGTGCGCGTCTATTTATCACTAAACCCGTTCCGGTGTAACTGTGAGCTGGAGTCGTTCTACTTCTGGTTAAAGAACTCTTCTCAGTGCGTGGACGCCGCGCGCCTCCTGTGCGCCGAGCCTGATGCCAAGAAGGGGATTCCAATAGAGTGGTTACGCGGTGAGGACGTGGATTGTCTCAATGAGAACCTAGAGGCGGTGTCCTATGTGTTCCTAGGCATAGTCCTGGCGCTGATCGGCATAGTATTCCTCATGGTGCTCTATCTAAACCGGAGAGGAATCAAACGGTGGCTCAACAATATCCGCGATGCGTGCCGCGACCAGATGGAAGTGTATCATTACCGGTACGAGCAGGACTCCGATCCCCGGTTGGCTAACGTCGCCGTTTAACGTTCAATGTTCACTCGTCAATCGATGCCATATATCCACCATGTTTTTATATACAGAGGAAACTGTCCTTGAACGGATGAACTATTAGTATCAGTTTGTTATCAGCTGTAGTTGTTCATAATACTTGTCACATGACGTTGGAAAACAACAGACTTGGCTATTCAAAGGCGACAATAAGCCTACGTTGAAGAGGTGGCAATACGATCCATATTGTACTTCTACTTGAATGTACACATCTGTAAATATACCATTTACAACACAAAAGAGAACATGCTTATCTTCCACATGAGAACATGAGACTTTTAAAACATAAATGTACTGAGCCACCTGCATAACTTAGTTGAATCATGCACTAACTTCACAACAGAATACATCGTTGGAGTTCCTTCTACAGATTATTCTGAACTACTTTATCAGTATGAAGATAATGAAAACTGACTGTATAATCTGGAATTACAGTAGAACAAGGTCTCTATTATTAAAAACCAAACTGCATATGCTAAAATATGAATAATAGTTGAAGTATGTTTTGCCTCTGTACTGTACAACCACCACACCATTATCTCAAAGGAATAGTCTGTTTGCTGTGGCATGGCTCCTTCATTCTGATAGATGTGTTTTCGATGCACATATAACTTGTGAGACACAGGAGGGTGTGTGTGTGTGTGTGTGTGTGTGTGTGTGTGTGTGTGTGTGTGTGTGTGTGTGTGTGTGTGTGTGTGTGTGTGTGTGTGTGTGTGTGTGTGTGTGTGTGTGCGTGTGTGTGAGAGAGAGAGAGAGAGAGAGAGAGAGAGAGAGAGAGAGAGAGAGAGAGAGAGAGAGAGGAGGTGGATGCATCCATGTGCATGGTAATCTGTGCTATGCCAGAGTGGCAGGTCCCTAGGTGTTAAACTGATGTCGTATACTTCCATGTGTCATGATGTCTAACAACCCTTTTACCTTTATGAACTGATGGTAATAAGGGATCTCATGGGCATTTCTCCATAAATTACTTAATTTCTCATAACGACCCATTTCACACCTCCAATATCAGTGTACTGTAGCCTATAATCTAAATCATGGTTGCATATAGAGGCCTATTCTACTTTATTCATTTGCAACACTTTGTATGCTATTAGAAATAGTGACATACATGATTAATTGCTCCTGTAAGTGGCTACTAAATGACTAAAATGCCATGTAAAATGTTGATGAAGAATAATCTGTGGGTTATCCATTTCTGTGGTCTTTAGAGCATTTAGAGCATTCCGAGGGACATTCTAAAAGTTCTGAGACTTTGTTTGAACAGAACTCTGGAAGTTCTGGAACTTCTATCTTTTTCTGAATCACTTCGGGGCAAGACACATCTTTTCACATTACCAGCCGTTTCAAGCCCGGCTAACTGCACGTTTCATCACCACCTAATTAAAAGAGGGCCGGTACTTCGGCGGGTGGTAAGTAGGGATCGGTGATGTGATTATGGCAGAACGGAATATAGTTTAATCTCATCAACGCCATGACTAAGACCAGGACAATGATGATGGACCTATAAACCCACCGCCTCACCCCGCCACAGTTAATTAACGGTCTCTGCAGGCGACCGTCGCTGTTTGGTTTTTAACGGCAAGGTCAAACTGACTTCGGCGGGACCGGTGTCTCCCGAGGACAAGGAGGTGGGGAATGGGGAGGTGGAGGGTGGGGAGGTAGAGTAACATTCGTTTGACTTTCCTCTCTAACACACAGCTGCCATTATCATTGGTCAACTAAACAGAGATCAGCTCCATGGACAGGGCCCTTAAAGCATTATAATAGACTAGGGCCCTTAGAGCATTATAATAGACTAGGGCCCTTAGAGCATTACAATAGACAAGGGCCCTTAGAGCATTACAATAGACCAGGGCCCTTAAAGCATTATAATAGACTAGGGCCCTTAAAGCATTATAATAGACTAGGGCCCTTAGAGCATTACAATAGACTAGGGCCCTTAGAACAAGCTCTACTCTCTCTCTCTCTCTCTCTCTGTCTCTCTCTCTCTCTCTCTCTCTGTCTCTCTCTGAGCTCTTCAGTAAGGCCATTCTACTGCCAATGTTTGTCTATGGAGATTGCATGGCAGTGTGCTCGATTTTATACACCTGCCAGCAATGGGTGTGGCTGAAATAGCTGAATCCACACATTTTCAGGGGTGTCCACATACTTGTGTATATACAAGGTGTTTCATGTAAACACAATCCATTTTTGTTTATCTTGTTCCAAGTTCACCTTTTAATTTGGAATTACCTAGTCAAATGTATTCAATTGGGTAACATATAATTAAAAAAGTTCCTCTAAATCAAGAAATTAAGTTGGTTCAATCACTTGAAATAATGTTTTCAAACACATTCTTTATTAAAGACTTTCACATTTAGTAGCCACAATATCAAAACTAAGCATTGGTTTCCTTAACATAGAAACCATATCTGGCTCTTTAGTATCACATACAATTCTGATCCCAAATGGCGCATTGGTCTAAGGCACTGCATCTCAGTGCTAGAGGCGTCACTACAGACCCTGGTTCAATTCCAGGCTGTATCACAACCGGCTGTGATTTGGAGTCCCATAGGGCGGCGCATGATTGGCCCAGCATCATCCGAGTTAGTGTTTGGCTGGGGTAAGCCATCATTGTAAATAAGAATTTGCTCTAAGCTGACTTATCTAGTTAAATAAAGGTTAAATAAAATAAATAAATAATAAATAAAATGCAAGAATTATTACAGATTCTAGGAGTGTATTTGTTCAGGTTTGAACAATGACTACCATAGACCACATTACTTGGAATTACATTCACTCTGACAGGTCAGTTAAGTCAGTTCAGAACAAATTCTGCCACTTTAATTTTTTTTACATGTCTCGCATTACACATCTCATGTGTATAGCAGAAGTCAGAAGTTAACAAACACTGAAGTTGGAGTCATTAAAACTTGTTTTTCAACGACTCCACAAATTTCTTGTTAACAAACTGTAGTTTTGGCAAGTCCATGACACAAAGTAATTTTTCCAACAATTGTTTACAGACAGATTATTTCACTTATAATTCACTGTATCACAATTCCAGTGGGTCAGAAGTTTACATACATTAAGCTGACTGTGTCTTTAAACAGCTTGGAAAATTCCAGAAAAGTATGTCATGGCTTTAGAAGCTTCTGATAGGCTAAATGACATCATTTGAGTCAATTGGAGGTGTACCTGTGGATGTATTTCAAGGCCTACCTTCAAACTCAGTGCCTCTTTGCCTGATATCATGGGGTCTTCCAAATGGACAATGACCCCAAGCACACTTCCGAAGTTGTGGCAAAATGGCTTAAGGACAACAAAGTCAAGGTATTGGAGAGGCCATCACAAAGCCCTGACCTCAATCCCATAGAAAAATTGTTTGCAGAACTGAAAAAGCATGTGCGAGCAAGGAGGCCTTACAAACCTGACTCAGTTAGACCAGCTCTGTCAGGAGGAATGGGCCAAAATTCACCCAATTTATTGTGGGAAGCTTGTGGAAGGCTACCCGAAGCGTTTCAAAGGCAATGCTACCAAATAGTAATTGAGTGTATGTAAACTTCTGACCTACTGGGTGTGTGATAAAAGAAATTAAAGCTGAAATAAATCCTTCTCTCTACTATTATTCTGACATTTCACATTCTTAAAATAAAGTGGTGATCCTAAATGACAAAAGACAGGGAATTTTTACTCTGATTAAATGTCAGGAATTGTGAAAAACTGAATGAATTAAATGTATTTGGCTAAGGTGTATGTAAACCTCCGACTTCAACTGTAAGTACTGTATCCTTTATCTATTCTTTACTATCTATTGCATTTTAGCCGCTCTGTCAATGCTCGTCCATATATTTTATACTTATATATTCTCATCCCATTCCATCACTAAATTGTGTGTATTAGGTTTTGTTGTGGAATTTGTTAGATATTAGGTTTTGTTGTGGAATTGTTAGATATTACCTGTTTGATATTGCTGCAATGTTGGATCTAGAAGTATAAGCATTTCGCTACAATTGCAATAACATCTGCTAACCATGTGTATGTGACCAATACAATTTGATTTGAGGTGGGCAAAAACTGAAAGCCATGGCCACCAGTAAGCCACGCCTCTAACTCTTCTGATAGGCTGCTGCTGCTGCCACACTGCCCCCACCGCTATTCAATGCGCACGTGGATGAGGTTTTGAACGCAATTTAGAAATGTTCATTCAATAAAGAAAAAATCACATTGATCTCTCAAATCTATTTGATTTGTACAAATTGAATAGAATAGGTTGAACGAAACGAAGCATAATATTTAAATCATTCTAAATCAGTAAAAGCACTTCAGATGAACAACAGCATCGTCCCACTATTTACAGTGTAGTACAGAGACACAGATACAAGTAGCCGAGTGACATCTCTGATCTCCGTCTCTTTATGAAGGTACTCCTCGTTTGAAGCTTCAAGGTCGTGGACATTATTAATCATATTAATATAATTTGTAGAAGGGGCATAGCCCCTCAGACCCAGACAGTGGAGAAAGGTGCATAAAAATGGCGGGTCCCATGTACTTACCATAAATGCCTAATTTGCTTGGTTCGCCGTACTGTACATTACTCTCTGCTACTATTAGTTTGTGTCATCATTAGCACAGTATACATGATCCAAATTCTAGCTCCAAGACGGCAACAATTAGAAAAAAAATGAAAAAAGAGATTGTGCTGATTTACTGGCACATTGAACCATGTGGCGGGCCGTAGTTTAAGAGCTCTGTGGGTAGTGCTAAAAACAATGACGTCATATCTGAATTCCTCCATCCTTGTGAACCTTCGCCATTCCCCCCGCTGAATTATATTTCCATTCCATGCATATCAAACAGATCTTACAAGAAAGCAGAGCAGCCACAAATACATTTCAACCATTCTGAGTCGTTCTCTTTTCAAAGAGCATACATTCCTATTCAAATATTGAGGCGGACAGTTAATTAATCATCATTCATAGTTAATTACTTTGATGTAATTCTAATTTACAGGGAATTTTCAGATGGAAATTAGCTCGCTGGCTAAATCTGGCACTTTTATCAAAATATTGATTAATGTGCATTGTCCTTGTGAAATATACCTATTAAAGTAATACATTAAAGTGGGGATATTGGAAAATAAACTAGCTTTCCAAAGACAAGAATGCTGGAAAACAGTTTGTCAGTGTTTAAAGATTATTATTCTAAGTAAGTACAGTGCCTTAATTTTTCAGTTTTTGATTTGTTAAAAAAGTTTGAAATATCCAATAAATGTCGTTCCACTTCATGATTGTGTCCCACTTGTTGTTGATTCTTCACAAAAAAATACAGTTTTATATATTTATGTTTGAAGCCTGAAATGTGGCAAAAGGTCGCAAAGTTCAAGGGGGCCGAATTCTTTCGCAAGGCACTGTATATTATCTATCCAAAGCTAAATGTATGACGGCGATGCATCTGATCGTTTAAGTCTCAGAGATTTATTGAGTACACAGGGGCAGGCAAAAGGCAGATCGAGGGCAGGCAGGGTTTCGTAATCGTTGGCAGACGTAGACGGCAGGCAGGCTCAGATCAGGACAAGCAAAAGGTCGTAACCCGGGAGATGAGAACAAAAACCAGAAAGAGGAAAAACACGGAGAAAACCGCTGGCAAGACTTGACTGGTAAAAACGAACTGGCAACAGACAAACAGAGAACGCTGGTATAGACACACAGGGGATAATGGGGGAAAATTGGAGACACCTGGTAGGGGGTGGAGACCAGCACAAGAGTTGAAACGGTACAGGGTGTGACAGATTGCCAGTTTAAGACAAGAGTGCATTCAGTCCAGCTCTTTGTTGAGATCGTCAATTTAAGATGCGTCTTTACATTCAGTGCATTCGGAAAGGATTCATACCTCTAGACTTTCTCAAAGTTTTGTTACATTACAGCCTTATTCTGAGATGTATTAAATTATTTTTTCCCTCATCAATAACCCATAATGACAATGTGAAGACTTTTTTTTTTGCAAATTAAAAAACAGAAATACCTTATTTACATAACTATTCAGACCCTTTGCTATGAGACACGAAATTGAGCTCAGGTACATCCCGTTTCCATTGATCCTCATTTGAAGCTTCAAGGTCGTGGACATTATTCATCATATAAATAGGATTTGTAGAAGGGGCATAGCCCCTCAGACACAGACAGTGGAGAAAGGTGCATAAAAATGGCGGATCTGCTGTCTCTATTAAATTATGACAGACAAGCTAGATTTACTGTCTCTATTATATTATGACAGACCAGCTAGATCTACTGTCTCTATTATACTATGACAGACCAGCTAGATATACTGTCAATATTATATTATGACAGACCAGCTAGATCTACTGTCTCTATTATATTATGACAGACCAGTTAGATCTACTGTCTCTATTGTATTATGACAGAACAGCTAGATCTACTGTCTCTAGTTCTTTATTATATTATGACAGACCAGCTAGATCTACTGTCTCTATTATATTATGACAGACCAGCAAGATCTGCTGTCTCTATTAAATTATGACAGACCAGCTAGATTTACTGTCTCTATTATATTATGATAGACCAGCTAGATCTACTGTCTCTATTATATTATGACAGACCAGCTAGATCTACTGTCTCTATTGTATTATGACAGAACAGCTAGATCTACTGTCTCTAGTTCTTTATTATATTATGACAGACCAGCTAGATCTACTGTCTCTAGGTCTCTATTATATTATGACAGACCAGCTAGATCTACTATCTCTATTATATTATGACAGACCAGCTATATCTGTTGTATCTGTTATATTATGACAGACCAGCTAGATCTACTGTCTCTATTATATTTGACAGACCAGCTAGATCTACTGTCTCTATTGTATTATGACAGAACAGCTAGATCTACTGTCTCTAGGTCTCTATTATATTATGACAGACCTGCTAGATCTACTGTCTCTATTATATTATGACAGACCAGCTAGATCGACTGTTTCTATTATATTTGACAGACCAGCTAGATCTACTGTCTCTATTGTATTATGACAGAACAGCTAGATCTACTGTCTCTAGGTCTCTATTATATTATGACAGACCTGCTAGATCTACTGTCTCTATTATATTATGACAGACCAGCTAGATCTACTGCCTCTGTTAAATTATGACAGACCAGCTAGATCTACTGTCTCTATTATATTATGACAGACCAGTGAGATATACTGTCTCTATTATATTATGACAGATCAGCTATATCTGCTGTCTCTATTGTATTATGACAGACCAGCTAGATCTACTGTCTCTGTTATATTATGACAGACCAGCTAGATCTACTGTCTCTATTGTATTATGACAGAACAGCTAGATCTACTGTCTCTAGGTCTCTATTATCATATGACAGACCTGCTAGATCTACTGTCTCTATTATATTATGACAGACCAGCTAGATCTACTGTCTCTATTATATTATGACAGACCAGCTAGATCTGCTGTCTCTATTAAATTATGACAGACCAGCTAGATCTCCTGTCTCTATTATATTATGACATACCAGCTAGATCTACTGTCTCTATTATATTATGACAGAACAGCTAGATCTACTGTCTCTATTATGTTATGACAGACCAGCTAGATCTACTGCCTCTGTTAAATTATGACAGACCAGCTAGATCTACTGTCTCTATTGTATTATGACAGAACAGCTAGATCTACTGTCTCTAGGTCTCTATTATATTATGACAGACCAGCTAGATCTACTATCTCTATTATATTATGACAGACCAGCTAGATCTACTGTCTCTATTATATTATGACAGACCAGCTAGATCTGCTGTCTCTATTAAATTATGACAGACCAGCTAGATCTCCTGTCTCTATTATATTATGACAGACCAGCTATATCTTCTGTCTCTATTATACTATGACAGACCAGCTAGATAGACTGTCTCTATTATATTATGAAAGACCAGCTAGATCTACTGTCTCTATTATATTATGACATACCAGCTAGATCTACTGTCTCTATTATATTATGACAGAACAGCTAGATCTACTGTCTCTATTATTTTATGACAGACCAGCTAGATCTACTGCCTCTGTTAAATTATGACAGACCAGCTAGATCTACTGTCTCTATTGTATTATGACAGAACAGCTAGATCTACTGTCTCTAGGTCTCTATTATATTATGACAGACCAGCTAGATCTACTATCTCTATTATATTATAACAGACCAGCTATATCTGCTGTCTCTATTTTATTATGACAGACCAGCTAGATCTACTGTCTCTATTATATTATGACAGACCAGCTAGATCTATTGCCTCTGTTAAAATATGACAGACCAGCTAGATCTCCTGTCTCTATTATATTATGGCAGACCAGCTAGATCTACTGTCTCTATTATATTATAACAGACCAGCTATATCTGCTATCTCTATTATATTATAACAGACCAGCTATATCTGCTGTCTCTATTTTATTATGACAGACCAGCTAGATCTACTGTCTCTATTATATTATGACAGAACAGCTAGATCTACTGTCTCTAGGTCTCTATTATATTATGACAGACCAGCTAGATCTACTATCTCTATTATATTATAACAGACCAGCTAGATCTACTGTCTCTAGGTCTCTATTATATTATGACAGACCAGCTAGATCTACTATCTCTATTATATTATAACAGACCAGCTATATCTGCTGTCTCTATTTTATTATGACAGACCAGCTAGATCTACTGGCTCTACTATATTATGACAGACCAGCTAGATCTATTGCCTCTGTTAAAATATGACAGACCAGCTAGATCTCCAGTCTCTATTATATTATGCCAGACCAGCTAGATCTAGTGTCTCTATTAAATTATGACAGACCAGCTAGATCTCCAGTCTCTATTAAATTATGACAGACCAGCTAGATCTACTGTCTCTATTATATTATGACAGACCAGTGAGATATACTGTCTCTATTATATTATGACAGACTAGCTAGATCTACTATCTCTATTATATTATGACAGACCAGCTATGTCTGCTGTCTCTATTGTATTATGACAGACCAGCTAGATCTACTGTCTCTATTAAATTATGACAGACCAGCTAGATCTCCTGTCTCTATTATATTATGACAGACCAGCTATATCTTCTGTCTCTATTATACTATGACAGACCAGCTAGATAGACTGTCTCTATTATATTATGAAAGACCAGCTAGATCTACTGTCTCTATTATATTATGACAGACCAGCTAGATCTAGTGTCTCTATTAAATTATGACAGACCAGCTAGATCTGCTGTCTCTATTAAATTATGACAGACCAGCTAGTTCTCCTGTCTCTATTATATTATGACAGACCATCTAGATCTACTGTCTCTATTATACTATGACAGACCAGCTATATATACTGTCTCTATTATATTATGACAGACCAGCTAGATCTACTGTCTCTATTATATTATGACAGACAAGCGAGATATACTGCGTCTGTTAAATTATGACAGACCAGCTAGATCTACTGTCTCTATTGTATTATGACAGAACAGCTAGATCTCCTGTCTCTATTATAGTATGACAGACCAGCTATATCTACTGTCTCTATTATACTATGACAGACCAGCTAGATATACTGTCTCTATTATATTATGACAGACCAGTTAGATCTACTGTCTCTATTATATTATGACAGACCAGCTAGATCTACTGTCTCTATTATATTATGACAGACCAGCTAGATCTGCTGTCTCTAGGTCTCTATTATATTATGACAGACCAGCTAGATCTACTATCTCTATTATATTATGACAGACCAGCTAGATCTACTGTCTCTATTATATTATGACAGACCAGCTAGATCTGCTGTCTCTATTTTATTATGACAGACCAGCTAGATCTACTGTCTCTATTATATTATGACAGACCAGCTAGATCTATTGCCTCTGTTAAAATATGACAGACCAGCTAGATCTCCTGTCTCTATTATATTATGGCAGACCAGCTAGATCTACTGTCTCTATTATATTATAACAGACCAGCTATATCTGCTATCTCTATTATATTATAACAGACCAGCTATATCTGCTGTCTCTATTTTATTATGACAGACCAGCTAGATCTACTGGCTCTACTATATTATGACATACCAGGTAGATCTATTGCCTCTGTTAAAATATGACAGACCAGCTAGATCTCCAGTCTCTATTATATTATGACAGACCAGCTAGATCTAGTGTCTCTATTAAATTATGACAGACCAGCTAGATCTCCAGTCTCTATTATATTATGACAGACCAGCTAGATCTACTGTCTCTATTATATTATGACAGACCAGTGAGATATACTGTCTCTATTATATTATGACAGACTAGCTAGATCTACTATCTCTATTATATTATGACAGACCAGCTATGTCTGCTGTCTCTATTGTATTATGACAGACCAGCTAGATCTACTGTCTCTATTATATTATGACAGACCAGCTAGATCTAGTGTCTCTATTAAATTATGACAGACCAGCTAGATCTGCTGTCTCTATTAAATTATGACAGACCAGCTAGTTCTCCTGTCTCTATTATATTATGACAGACCAGCTAGATCTACTGTCTCTATTATACTATGACAGACCAGCTATATATACTGTCTCTATTATATTATGACAGACCAGCTAGATCTACTGTCTCTATTATATTATGACAGACAAGCGAGATATACTGCGTCTGTTAAATTATGACAGACCAGCTAGATCTACTGTCTCTATTGTATTATGACAGACCAGCTATATCTGTTGTATCTGTTATATTATGACAGACCAGCTAGATCTACTGTCTCTATTATATTTGACAGACCAGCTAGATCTACTGTCTCTATTATATTATGACAGACCAGCTATATCTACTGTCTCTATTATACTATGACAGAACAGCTAGATCTACTGTCTCTAGTTCTTTATTATATTATGACAGACCAGCTAGATCTACTGTCTCTAGGTCTCTATTATACTATGACAGACAAGCTAGATCTACTGTCTCTATTATATTATGACAGACCAGTTAGATCTACTGTCTCTATTGTATTATGACAGAACAGCTAGATCTAATGTCTCTAGTTCTTTATTAAATTATGACAGACCAGCTAGATCTACTGTCTCTAGGTCTCTATTATATTATGACAGACCAGCTAGATCTACTATCTCTATTATATTATGACAGACCAGCTAGATCTACCTTCTCTATTATATTATGGCAGACCAGCTAGATCTACTGTCTCTATTATATTATGACAGACCAGCAAGATCTGCTGTCTCTATTAAATTATGACAGACCAGCTAGATTTACTGTCTCTATTATATTATGACAGACCAGCTAGATCTACTGTCTCTATTATATTATGACAGACCAGCTAGATCTACTGTCTCTATTGTATTATGACAGAACAGCTAGATCTACTGTCTCTAGTTCTTTATTATATTATGACAGACCAGCTAGATCTACTGTCTCTAGGTCTCTATTATATTATGACAGACCAGCTAGATCTACTATCTCTATTATATTATGACAGACCAGCTATATCTGCTGTATCTGTTATATTATGACAGACCAGCTAGATCTACTGTATCTATTATATTTGACAGACCAGCTAGATCTACTGTCTCTATTGTATTATGACAGAACAGCTAGATCTACTGTCTCTAGGTCTCTATTATATTATGACAGACCTGCTAGATCTACTGTCTCTATTATATTATGACAGACCAGCTAGATCGACTGTTTCTATTATATTTGACAGACAAGCTAGATCTACTGTCTCTATTGTATTATGACAGAACAGCCAGATCTACTGTCTCTAGGTCTCTATTATATTATGACAGACCTGCTAGATCTACTGTCTCTATTATATTATGACAGACCAGCTAGATCTACTGCCTCTGTTAAATTATGACAGACCAGCTAGATCTCCTGTCTCTATTATATTATGACAGACCAGCTAGATCTACTGTCTCTATTATATTATGACAGACCAGTGAGATATACTGTCTCTATTATATTATGACAGATCAGCTAGATCTGCTGTCTCTATTGTATTATGACAGACCAGCTAGATCTACTGTCTCTGTTATATTATGACAGACCAGCTAGATCTACTTTCTCTATTGTATTATGACAGAAAAGCTAGATCTACTGTCTCTAGGTCTCTATTATCATATGACAGACTTGCTAGATCTACTGTCTCTATTATATTATGACAGACCAGCTAGATCTAGTGTCTCTATTAAATTATGACAGACCAGCTAGATCTACTATCTCTATTATATTATGACAGAACAGCTAGATCTACTGTCTCTAGGTCTCTATTATAATATGACAGACCTGCTAGATCTACTGTCTCTATTATATTATGACAGACCAGCTAGATCTACTATCTCTATTATATTATGACAGACCAGCTATATCTGCTGTATCTGTTATATTATGACAGACCAGCTAGATCTACTGTATCTATTATATTTGACAGACCAGCTAGATCTACTGTCTCTATTGTATTATGACAGAACAGCTAGATCTACTGTCTCTAGGTCTCTATTATATTATGACAGACCTGCTAGATCTACTGTCTCTATTATATTATGACAGACCAGCTAGATCGACTGTTTCTATTATATTTGACAGACCAGCTAGATTTACTGTCTCTATTGTATTATGACAGAACAGCCAGATCTACTGTCTCTAGGTCTCTATTATATTATGACAGACCTGCTATATCTACTGTCTCTATTATATTATGACAGACCAGCTAGATCTACTGCCTCTGTTAAATTATGACAGACCAGCTAGATCTCCTGTCTCTATTATATTATGACAGACCAGCTAGATCTACTGTCTCTATTATATTATGACAGAAAAGCTAGATCTTCTGTCTCTAGGTCTCTATTATCGTATGACAGACTTGCTAGATCTACTGTCTCTATTATATTATGACAGACCAGCTAGATCTAGTGTCTCTATTAAATTATGACAGACCAGCTAGATCTACTATCTCTATTATATTATGACAGAACAGCTAGATCTACTGTCTCTAGGTCTCTATTATAATATGACAGACCTGCTAGATCTACTGTCTCTATTATATTATGACAGACCAGCTAGATCTACTGTCTCTATTATATTATGTCAGACCTGCTAGATCTCCTGTCTCTATTATATTATGGCAGACCAGCTAGATCTACTGTCTCTATTATATTATAACAGACCAGCTATATCTGCTATCTCTATTATATTATAACAGACCAGCTATATCTGCTGTCTCTATTTTATTATGACAGACCAGCTAGATCTACTGGCTCTACTATATTATGACATACCAGCTAGATCTATTGCCTCTGTTAAAATATGACAGACCAGCTAGATCTCCAGTCTCTATTATATTATGACAGACCAGCTAGATCTAGTGTCTCTATTAAATTATGACAGACCAGCTAGATCTCCAGTCTCTATTATATTATGACAGACCAGCTAGATCTACTGTCTCTATTATATTATGACAGACCAGTGAGATATACTGTCTCTATTATATTATGACAGATTAGCTAGATCTACTATCTCTATTATATTATGACAGACCAGCTATGTCTGCTGTCTCTATTGTATTATGACAGACCAGCTAGATCTACTGTCTCTATTATATTATGACAGACCAGCTAGATCTAGTGTCTCTATTAAATTATGACAGACCGGCTAGATCTGCTGTCTCTATTAAATTATGACAGACCAGCTAGTTCTCCTGTCTCTATTATATTATGACAGACCAGCTAGATCTACTGTCTCTATTATACTATGACAGACCAGCTATATATACTGTCTCTATTATATTATGACAGACCAGCTAGATCTACTGTCTCTATTATATTATGACAGACAAGCGAGATATACTGCGTCTGTTAAATTATGACAGACCAGCTAGATCTACTGTCTCTATTGTATTATGACAGAACAGCTAGATCTACTATCTCTATTATATTATGACAGACCAGCTATATCTGTTGTATCTGTTATATTATGACAGACCACCTAGATCTACTGTCTCTATTATATTTGACAGACCAGCTAGATCTACTGTCTCTATTATATTATGACAGACCAGCTATATCTACTGTCTCTATTATACTATGACAGACCAGCTAGATATACTGTCTCTATTATATTATGACAGACCAGTTAGATCTACTGTCTCTATTGTATTATGACAGAACAGCTAGATCTACTGTCTCTAGTTCTTTATTATATTATGACAGACCAGCTAGATCTACTGTCTCTAGGTCTCTATTATACTATGACAGACAAGCTAGATCTACTGTCTCTATTATATTATGACAGACCAGTTAGATCTACTGTCTCTATTGTATTATGACAGAACAGCTAGATCTAATGTCTCTAGTTCTTTATTATATTATGACAGACCAGCTAGATCTACTGTCTCTAGGTCTCTATTATATTATGACAGACCAGCTAGATCTACTATCTCTATTATATTATGACAGACCAGCTATATCTGTTGTATCTGTTATATTATGACAGACCACCTAGATCTACTGTCTCTATTATATTTGACAGACCAGCTAGATCTACTGTCTCTATTATATTATGACAGACCAGCTATATCTACTGTCTCTATTATACTATGACAGACCAGCTAGATATACTGTCTCTATTATATTATGACAGACCAGTTAGATCTACTGTCTCTATTGTATTATGACAGAACAGCTAGATCTACTGTCTCTAGTTCTTTATTATATTATGACAGACCAGCTAGATCTACTGTCTCTAGGTCTCTATTATACTATGACAGACAAGCTAGATCTACTGTCTCTATTATATTATGACAGACCAGTTAGATCTACTGTCTCTATTGTATTATGACAGAACAGCTAGATCTAATGTCTCTAGTTCTTTATTATATTATGACAGACCAGCTAGATCTACTGTCTCTAGGTCTCTATTATATTATGACAGACCAGCTAGATCTACTATCTCTATTATATTATGACAGACCAGCTAGATCTACCTTCTCTATTATATTATGGCAGACCAGCTAGATCTACTGTCTCTATTATATTATGACAGACCAGCAAGATCTGCTGTCTCTATTAAATTATGACAGACCAGCTAGATTTACTGTCTCTATTATATTATGACAGACCAGCTAGATCTACTGTCTCTATTATATTATGACAGACCAGCTAGATCTACTGTCTCTATTGTATTATGACAGAACAGCTAGATCTACTGTCTCTAGTTCTTTATTATATTATGACAGACCAGCTAGATCTACTGTCTCTAGGTCTCTATTATATTATGACAGACCAGCTAGATCTACTATCTCTATTATATTATGACAGACCAGCTATATCTGCTGTATCTGTTATATTATGACAGACCAGCTAGATCTACTGTATCTATTATATTTGACAGACCAGCTAGATCTACTGTCTCTATTGTATTATGACAGAACAGCTAGATCTACTGTCTCTAGGTCTCTATTATATTATGACAGACCTGCTAGATCTACTGTCTCTATTATATTATGACAGACCAGCTAGATCGACTGTTTCTATTATATTTGACAGACAAGCTAGATCTACTGTCTCTATTGTATTATGACAGAACAGCCAGATCTACTGTCTCTAGGTCTCTATTATATTATGACAGACCTGCTAGATCTACTGTCTCTATTATATTATGACAGACCAGCTAGATCTACTGCCTCTGTTAAATTATGACAGACCAGCTAGATCTCCTGTCTCTATTATATTATGACAGACCAGCTAGATCTACTGTCTCTATTATATTATGACAGACCAGTGAGATATACTGTCTCTATTATATTATGACAGATCAGCTAGATCTGCTGTCTCTATTGTATTATGACAGACCAGCTAGATCTACTGTCTCTGTTATATTATGACAGACCAGCTAGATCTACTTTCTCTATTGTATTATGACAGAAAAGCTAGATCTACTGTCTCTAGGTCTCTATTATCATATGACAGACTTGCTAGATCTACTGTCTCTATTATATTATGACAGACCAGCTAGATCTAGTGTCTCTATTAAATTATGACAGACCAGCTAGATCTACTATCTCTATTATATTATGACAGAACAGCTAGATCTACTGTCTCTAGGTCTCTATTATAATATGACAGACCTGCTAGATCTACTGTCTCTATTATATTATGACAGACCAGCTAGATCTACTATCTCTATTATATTATGACAGACCAGCTATATCTGCTGTATCTGTTATATTATGACAGACCAGCTAGATCTACTGTATCTATTATATTTGACAGACCAGCTAGATCTACTGTCTCTATTGTATTATGACAGAACAGCTAGATCTACTGTCTCTAGGTCTCTATTATATTATGACAGACCTGCTAGATCTACTGTCTCTATTATATTATGACAGACCAGCTAGATCGACTGTTTCTATTATATTTGACAGACCAGCTAGATTTACTGTCTCTATTGTATTATGACAGAACAGCCAGATCTACTGTCTCTAGGTCTCTATTATATTATGACAGACCTGCTATATCTACTGTCTCTATTATATTATGACAGACCAGCTAGATCTACTGCCTCTGTTAAATTATGACAGACCAGCTAGATCTCCTGTCTCTATTATATTATGACAGACCAGCTAGATCTACTGTCTCTATTATATTATGACAGAAAAGCTAGATCTTCTGTCTCTAGGTCTCTATTATCGTATGACAGACTTGCTAGATCTACTGTCTCTATTATATTATGACAGACCAGCTAGATCTAGTGTCTCTATTAAATTATGACAGACCAGCTAGATCTACTATCTCTATTATATTATGACAGAACAGCTAGATCTACTGTCTCTAGGTCTCTATTATAATATGACAGACCTGCTAGATCTACTGTCTCTATTATATTATGACAGACCAGCTAGATCTACTGTCTCTATTATATTATGTCAGACCTGCTAGATCTACTGTCTCTATTATATTATGACAGACCAGCTAGATCTACTGTCTCTATTATATTATGACAGACCAGCTAGATCTGCTGTCTCTATTAAATTATGACAGACCAGCTAGATTTACCGTCTCTATTATATTATGACAGACCAGCTATATTTCCTGTCTCTATTATATTTTGACAGACCAGCTAGATATACTGTCTCTATTATATTATGACAGACCAGCTAGATTTACTGTCTCTATTATATTATGACAGACCAGCTAGATCTACTGTCTCTATTATATTATGACAGACCAGCGAGATATACTGCCTCTGTTAAATTATGACAGACCAGCGAGATCTACTGTCTCTATTGTATTATGACAGACCAGCTAGATCTACTGTCTCTATTATATTATGACAGACCAGCTATATCTCCTGTCTCTATTATATTATGACAGACCAGCTAGATATACTGTCTCTATTATATTATGACAGACCAGCTAGATCTACTGTCTCTATAATATTATGACAGACCAGCTAGATCTACTGTCTCTATTATATTATGACAGACCAGCGAGATATACTGCCTCTGTTAAATTATGACAGACCAGTGAGATCTACTGTCTCTATTGTATTATGACAGAACAGCTAGATCTACTGTCTCTAGGTCTCTATTATATTATGACAGACCAGCTAGATCTACTGTCTCTATTATATTATAACAGACCAGCTATATCTGCTGTCTCTATTTTATTATGACAGACCAGCTAGATTTACTGTCTCTATTATATTATGACAGACCAGCTAGATCTACTGTCTCTATTATACTATGACAGACCAGCTAGATATACTGTCAATATTATATTATGACAGACCAGCTAGATCTACTGTCTCTATTATATTATGACAGACCAGCTAGATCTACTGTCTCTATTATATTATAACATAACAGCTAGATCTACTGTCTCTAGGGCTCTATTATAATATGACAGACCAGCTAGATTTACCGTCTCTATTATATTATGACAGACCAGCTATATCTCCTGTCTTTATTATATTATGACAGACCAGCTAGATCTACTGTCTCTATTATATTATGACAGACCAGCTAGATCTACTGTCTCTATTATATTATGACAGACCAGCTAGATCTGCTGTCTCTATTAAATTATGACAGACCAGCTAGATTTACTGTCTCTATTATATTATGACAGACCAGCTAGATCTACTGTCTCTATTATATTATGACAGACCAGCTATATCTCCTGTCTCTATTATATTATGACAGACCAGCTAGATCTACTGTCTCTATTATATTATGACAGACCAGCTAGATCTGCTGTCTCTATTAAATTATGACAGACCAGCTAGATCTCCTGTCTCTATTATATTATGACAGACCAGCTAGATCTACTGTCTCTATTATACTATGACAGACCAGCTATATATACTTTCTCTATTATATTATGACAGACCAGCTAGATCTACTGTCTCTATTATATTATGACAGACAAGCGAGATATACTGCCTCTGTTAAATTATGACAGACCATCTAGATCTACTGTCTCTATTATATTATGACAGAACAGCTAGATCTACTGTCTCTATTATATTATGACAGACCAGCTAGATCTACTGTCTCTATTATATTATGACAGAACAGCTAGATCTACTGTCTCTATTATGTTATGACAGACCAGCTAGATCTACTGCCTCTGTTAAATTATGACAGACAAGCTAGATCTACTGTCTCTATTATATTATGACAGACCAGCGAGATATACTGCCTCTGTTAAATTATGACAGACGAGCTAGATCTACTGTCTCTATTGTATTATGACAGAACAGCTAGATCTACTGTCTCTAGGTCTCTATTATATTATGACAGACCAGCTAGATCTACTATCTCTATTATATTATAACAGACCAGCTATATCTGCTGTCTCTATTTTATTATGACAGACCAGCTAGATTTACTGTCTCTATTATATTATGACAGACCAGCTAGATCTACTGTCTCTATTATACTATGACAGACCAGCTAGATATACTGTCAATATTATATTATGACAGACCAGCTAGATCTACTGTCTCTATTATATTATGACAGACCAGCTAGATCTACTGTCTCTATTATAATATAACATAACAGCTAGATCTACTGTCTCTAGGTCTCTATTATAATATGACAGACCAGCTAGATTTACCGTCTCTATTATATTATGACAGACCAGCTATATCTCCTGTCTTTATTATATTATGACAGACCAGCTAGATCTACTGTCTCTATTATATTATGACAGACCAGCTAGATCTACTGTCTCTATTATATTATGACAGACCAGCTAGATCTGCTGTCTCTATTAAATTATGACAGACCAGCTAGATTTACTGTCTCTATTATATTATGACAGACCAGCTAGATCTACTGTCTCTATTATATTATGACAGACCAGCTATATCTCCTGTCTCTATTATATTATGACAGACCAGCTAGATATACTGTCTCTATTATATTATGACAGACCAGCTAGATCTACTGTCTCTATTATATTATGACAGACCAGCTAGATCTGCTGTCTCTATTAAATTATGACAGACCAGCTAGATCTCCTGTCTCTATTATATTATGACAGACCAGCTAGATCTACTGTCTCTATTATATTATGACAGACCAGCTAGATCTACTGTCTCTATTATATTATAACATAACAGCTAGATCTACTGTCTCTAGGTCTCTATTATAATATGACAGACCAGCTAGATTTACCGTCTCTATTATATTATGACAGACCAGCTATATCTCCTGTCTTTATTATATTATGACAGACCAGCTAGATCTACTGTCTCTATTATATTATGACAGACCAGCTAGATCTACTGTCTCTATTATATTATGACAGACCAGCTAGATCTGCTGTCTCTATTAAATTATGACAGACCAGCTAGATTTACTGTCTCTATTATATTATGACAGACCAGCTAGATCTACTGTCTCTATTATATTATGACAGACCAGCTATATCTCCTGTCTCTATTATATTATGACAGACCAGCTAGATATACTGTCTCTATTATATTATGACAGACCAGCTAGATCTACTGTCTCTATTATATTATGACAGACCAGCTAGATCTGCTGTCTCTATTAAATTATGACAGACCAGCTAGATCTCCTGTCTCTATTATATTATGACAGACCAGCTAGATCTACTGTCTCTATTATACTATGACAGACCAGCTATATATACTTTCTCTATTATATTATGACAGACCAGCTAGATCTACTGTCTCTATTATATTATGACAGACAAGCGAGATATACTGCCTCTGTTAAATTATGACAGACCATCTAGATCTACTGTCTCTATTATATTATGACAGAACAGCTAAATCTACTGTCTCTATTATATTATGACAGACCAGCTAGATCTACTGTCTCTATTATATTATGACAGAACAGCTAGATCTACTGTCTCTATTATGTTATGACAGACCAGCTAGATCTACTGCCTCTGTTAAATTATGACAGACAAGCTAGATCTACTGTCTCTATTATATTATGACAGACCAGCGAGATATACTGCCTCTGTTAAATTATGACAGACGAGCTAGATCTACTGTCTCTATTGTATTATGACAGAACAGCTAGATCTACTGTCTCTAGGTCTCTATTATATTATGACAGACCAGCTAGATCTACTATCTCTATTAGATTATAACAGACCAGCTATATCTGCTGTCTCTATTTTATTATGACAGACCAGCTAGATTTACTGTCTCTATTATATTATGACAGACCAGCTAGATCTACTGTCTCTATTATACTATGACAGACCAGCTAGATATACTGTCAATATTATATTATGACAGACCAGCTAGATCTACTGTCTCTATTATATTATGACAGACCAGCTAGATCTACTGTCTCTATTATATTATAACATAACAGCTAGATCTACTGTCTCTAGGTCTCTATTATAATATGACAGACCAGCTAGATTTACCGTCTCTATTATATTATGACAGACCAGCTATATCTCCTGTCTTTATTATATTATGACAGACCAGCTAGATCTACTGTCTCTATTATATTATGACAGACCAGCTAGATCTACTGTCTCTATTATATTATGACAGACCAGCTAGATCTGCTGTCTCTATTAAATTATGACAGACCAGCTAGATTTACTGTCTCTATTATATTATGACAGACCAGCTAGATCTACTGTCTCTATTATATTATGACAGACCAGCTATATCTCCTGTCTCTATTATATTATGACAGACCAGCTAGATATACTGTCTCTATTATATTATGACAGACCAGCTAGATCTACTGTCTCTATTATATTATGACAGACCAGCTAGATCTGCTGTCTCTATTAAATTATGACAGACCAGCTAGATCTCCTGTCTCTATTATATTATGACAGACCAGCTAGATCTACTGTCTCTATTATACTATGACAGACCAGCTATATATACTTTCTCTATTATATTATGACAGACCAGCTAGATCTACTGTCTCTATTATATTATGACAGACAAGCGAGATATACTGCCTCTGTTAAATTATGACAGACCATCTAGATCTACTGTCTCTATTGTATTATGACAGAACAGCTAGATCTCCTGTCTCTATTATATTATGACAGACCAGCTATATCTACTGTCTCTATTATACTATGACAGACCAGCTAGATATACTGTCTCTATTATATTATGAAAGACCAGCTAGATCTACTGTCTCTATTATATTATGACAGACCAGCTAGATCTACTGTCTCTATTATATTATGACAGAACAGCTAGATCTACTGTCTCTATTATATTATGACAGACCAGCTAGATCTACTGTCTCTATTATATTATGACAGAACAGCTAGATCTACTGTCTCTATTATGTTATGACAGACCAGCTAGATCTACTGCCTCTGTTAAATTATGACAGACCAGCTAGATCTACTGTCTCTATTATATTATGACAGACCAGCGAGATATACTGCCTCTGTTAAATTATGACAGACGAGCTAGATCTACTGTCTCTATTGTATTATGACAGAACAGCTAGATCTACTGTCTCTAGGTCTCTATTATATTATGACAGACCAGCTAGATCTACTATCTCTATTATATTATAACAGACCAGCTATATCTGCTGTCTCTATTTTATTATGACAGACCAGCTAGATCTACTGTCTCTATTATATTATGACAGACCAGCTAGATCTCCTGTCTCTATTATCTTATGACAGACCAGCTAGATCTACTGTCTCTATTATATTATGACAGACCAGTGAGATATACTGTCTCTATTATATTATGACAGACTAGCTAGATCTACTATCTCTATTATATTATGACAGACCAGCTATATCTGCTGACTCTATTGTATTATGACAGACCAGCTAGATCTACTGTCTCTATTATATTATGACAGACCAGCTAGATCTAGTGTCTCTATTAAATTATGACAGACCAGCTAGATCTACTATCTCTATTATATTATGACAGAACAGCTAGATCTACTGTCTCTAGGTCTCTATTATAATATGACAGACCTGCTAGATCTACTGTCTCTATTATATTATGACAGACCAGCTAGATCTGCTGTCTCTATTAAATTATGACAGACCAGCTAGATCTGCAGTCTCTATTAAATTATGACAGACCAGCTAGATTTAACGTCTCTATTATATTATGACAGACCAGCTATATCTCCTGTATTTATTATATTATGACAGACCAGCTAGATCTACTGTCTCTATTATATTATGACAGACCAGCTAGATCTAGTGTCTCTATTATATTATGACAGACCAGCTAGATCTACTGTCTCTATTATATTATGACAGACCAGCTAGATCTACTGTCTCTATTATATTATGACAGACCAGCGAGATATACTGCCTCTGTTAAATTATGACAGACCAGCGAGATCTACTGTCTCTATTGTATTATGACAGACCAGCTAGATCTACTGTCTCTATTATATTATGACAGACCAGCTATATCTCCTGTCTCTATTATATTATGACAGACCAGCTAGATATACTGTCTCTATTATATTATGACAGACCAGCTAGATCTACTGTCTCTATTATATTATGACAGACCAGCTAGATCTACTGTCTCTATTATATTATGACAGACCAGCGAGATATACTGCCTCTGTTAAATTATGACAGACCAGTGAGATCTACTGTCTCTATTGTATTATGACAGAACAGCTAGATCTACTGTCTCTAGGTCTCTATTATATTATGACAGACCAGCTAGATCTACTATCTCTATTATATTATAACAGACCAGCTATATCTGCTGTCTCTATTTTATTATGACAGACCAGCTAGATTTACTGTCTCTATTATATTATGACAGACCAGCTAGATCTACTGTCTCTATTATACTATGACAGACCAGCTAGATATACTGTCAATATTATATTATGACAGACCAGCTAGATCTACTGTCTCTATTATATTATGACAGACCAGCTAGATCTACTGTCTCTATTATATTATAACATAACAGCTAGATCTACTGTCTCTAGGTCTCTATTATAATATGACAGACCAGCTAGATTTACCGTCTCTATTATATTATGACAGACCAGCTATATCTCCTGTCTTTATTATATTATGACAGACCAGCTAGATCTACTGTCTCTATTATATTATGACAGACCAGCTAGATCTACTGTCTCTATTATATTATGACAGACCAGCTAGATCTGCTGTCTCTATTAAATTCTGACAGACCAGCTAGATTTACTGTCTCTATTATATTATGACAGACCAGCTAGATCTACTGTCTCTATTATATTATGACAGACCAGCTATATCTCCTGTCTCTATTATATTATGACAGACCAGCTAGATATACTGTCTCTATTATATTATGACAGACCAGCTAGATCTACTGTCTCTATTATATTATGACAGACCAGCTAGATCTGCTGTCTCTATTAAATTATGACAGACCAGCTAGATCTCCTGTCTCTATTATATTATGACAGACCAGCTAGATCTACTGTCTCTATTATACTATGACAGACCAGCTATATATACTTTCTCTATTATATTATGACAGACCAGCTAGATCTACTGTCTCTATTATATTATGACAGACAAGCGAGATATACTGCCTCTGTTAAATTATGACAGACCATCTAGATCTACTGTCTCTATTATATTATGACAGACCAGCGAGATATACTGCCTCTGTTAAATTATGACAGACCAGCGAGATCTACTGTCTCTATTGTATTATGACAGACCAGCTAGATCTACTGTCTCTATTATATTATGACAGACCAGCTATATCTCCTGTCTCTATTATATTATGACAGACCAGCTAGATATACTGTCTCTATTATATTATGACAGACCAGCTAGATCTACTGTCTCTATTATATTATGACAGACCAGCTAGATCTACTGTCTCTATTATATTATGACAGACCAGCGAGATATACTGCCTCTGTTAAATTATGACAGACCAGTGAGATCTACTGTCTCTATTGTATTATGACAGAACAGCTAGATCTACTGTCTCTAGGTCTCTATTATATTATGACAGACCAGCTAGATCTACTATCTCTATTATATTATAACAGACCAGCTATATCTGCTGTCTCTATTTTATTATGACAGACCAGCTAGATTTACTGTCTCTATTATATTATGACAGACCAGCTAGATCTACTGTCTCTATTATACTATGACAGACCAGCTAGATATACTGTCAATATTATATTATGACAGACCAGCTAGATCTACTGTCTCTATTATATTATGACAGACCAGCTAGATCTACTGTCTCTATTATATTATAACATAACAGCTAGATCTACTGTCTCTAGGTCTCTATTATAATATGACAGACCAGCTAGATTTACCGTCTCTATTATATTATGACAGACCAGCTATATCTCCTGTCTTTATTATATTATGACAGACCAGCTAGATCTACTGTCTCTATTATATTATGACAGACCAGCTAGATCTACTGTCTCTATTATATTATGACAGACCAGCTAGATCTGCTGTCTCTATTAAATTCTGACAGACCAGCTAGATTTACTGTCTCTATTATATTATGACAGACCAGCTAGATCTACTGTCTCTATTATATTATGACAGACCAGCTATATCTCCTGTCTCTATTATATTATGACAGACCAGCTAGATATACTGTCTCTATTATATTATGACAGACCAGCTAGATCTACTGTCTCTATTATATTATGACAGACCAGCTAGATCTGCTGTCTCTATTAAATTATGACAGACCAGCTAGATCTCCTGTCTCTATTATATTATGACAGACCAGCTAGATCTACTGTCTCTATTATACTATGACAGACCAGCTATATATACTTTCTCTATTATATTATGACAGACCAGCTAGATCTACTGTCTCTATTATATTATGACAGACAAGCGAGATATACTGCCTCTGTTAAATTATGACAGACCATCTAGATCTACTGTCTCTATTATATTATGACAGACCAGCTAGATCTGCTGTCTCTATTAAATTATGACAGACCAGCTAGATCTCCTGTCTCTATTATATTATGACAGACCAGCTAGATCTACTGTCTCTATTATACTATGACAGACCAGCTATATATACTTTCTCTATTATATTATGAAAGACCAGCTAGATCTACTGTCTCTATTATATTATGACAGACCAGCTAGATCTACTGTCTCTATTATATTATGACAGAACAGCTAGATCTACTGTCTCTATTATATTATGACAGACCAGCTAGATCTACTGTCTCTATTATATTATGACAGAACAGCTAGATCTACTGTCTCTATTATGTTATGACAGACCAGCTAGATCTACTGCCTCTGTTAAATTATGACAGACCAGCTAGATCTACTGTCTCTATTATATTATGACAGACCAGCGAGATATACTGCCTCTGTTAAATTATGACAGACGAGCTAGATCTACTGTCTCTATTGTATTATGACAGATCAGCTAGATCTACTGTCTCTAGGTCTCTATTATATTATGACAGACCAGCTAGATCTACTATCTCTATTATATTATAACAGACCAGCTATATCTGCTGTCTCTATTTTATTATGACAGACCAGCTAGATTTACTGTCTCTATTATATTATGACAGACCAGCTAGATCTACTGTCTCTATTATACTATGACAGACCAGCTAGATATACTGTCTCTAGGTCTCTATTATAATATGACAGACCAGCTAGATTTACCGTCTCTATTATATTATGACAGACCAGCTATATCTCCTGTCTTTATTATATTATGACAGACCAGCTAGATCTACTGTCTCTATTATATTATGACAGACCAGCTAGATCTACTGTCTCTATTATATTATGACAGACCAGCTAGATCTGCTGTCTCTATTAAATTATGACAGACCAGCTAGATTTAATGTCTCTATTATATTATGACAGACCAGCTAGATCTACTGTCTCTATTATATTATGACAGACCAGCTATATCTCCTGTCTCTATTATATTATGACAGACCAGCTAGATATACTGTCTCTATTATATTATGACAGACCAGCTAGATCTACTGTCTCTATTATATTATGACAGACCAGCTAGATCTGCTGTCTCTATTAAATTATGACAGACCAGCTAGATCTCCTGTCTCTATTATATTATGACAGACCAGCTAGATCTACTGTCTCTATTATACTATGACAGACCAGCTATATATACTTTCTCTATTATATTATGACAGACCAGCTAGATCTACTGTCTCTATTATATTATGACAGACAAGCGAGATATACTGCCTCTGTTAAATTATGACAGACCATCTAGATCTACTGTCTCTATTGTATTATGACAGAACAGCTAGATCTCCTGTCTCTATTATATTATGACAGACCAGCTATATCTACTGTCTCTATTATACTATGACAGACCAGCTAGATATACTGTCTCTATTATATTATGACAGACCAGCTAGATCTACTGTCTCTATTATATTATGACAGAACAGCTAGATCTACTGTCTCTATTATATTATGACAGACCAGCTAGATCTACTGTCTCTATTATATTATGACAGAACAGCTAGATCTACTGTCTCTATTATATTATGACAGACCAGCTAGATCTACTGTCTCTATTATATTATGACAGAACAGCTAGATCTACTGTCTCTATTATGTTATGACAGACCAGCTAGATCTACTGCCTCTGTTAAATTATGACAGACCAGCTAGATCTACTGTCTCTATTATATTATGACAGACCAGCGAGATATACTGCCTCTGTTAAATTATGACAGACGAGCTAGATCTACTGTCTCTATTGTATTATGACAGAACAGCTAGATCTACTGTCTCTAGGTCTCTATTATATTATGACAGACCAGCTAGATCTACTATCTCTATTATATTATAACAGACCAGCTATATCTGCTGTCTCTATTTTATTATGACAGACCAGCTAGATCTACTGTCTCTATTATATTATGACAGACCAGCTAGATCTCCTGTCTCTATTATCTTATGACAGACCAGCTAGATCTACTGTCTCTATTATATTATGACAGACCAGTGAGATATACTGTCTCTATTATATTATGACAGACTAGCTAGATCTACTATCTCTATTATATTATGACAGACCAGCTATATCTGCTGACTCTATTGTATTATGACAGACCAGCTAGATCTACTGTCTCTATTATATTATGACAGACCAGCTAGATCTAGTGTCTCTATTAAATTATGACAGACCAGCTAGATCTACTATCTCTATTATATTATGACAAAACAGCTAGATCTACTGTCTCTATTATAATATGACAGACCTGCTAGATCTACTGTCTCTAAATTATGACAGACCAGCTAGATCTACTGTCTCTGCAGTCTCTATTAAATTATGACAGACCACAGATCTGCAGTCTCTATTAAATTATGACAGACCAGCTAGATTTAACGTCTCTATTATATTATGACAGACCAGCTATATCTCCTGTATTTATTATATTATGACAGACCAGCTAGATCTACTGTCTCTATTATATTATGACAGACCAGCTAGATCTACTGTCTCTATTATATTATGACAGACAAGCTAGATCTGCTGTCTCTATTAAATTATGACAGACCAGCTAGATTTACTGTCTCTATTATATTATGACAGACCAGCTAGATCTACTGTCTCAATTATATTATGACAGACCAGCTATATCTCCTGTCTCTATTATATTATGACAGACCAGCTAGATATACTGTCTCTATTATATTATGACAGACCAGCTAGATCTACTGTCTCTATTATATTATGACAGACCAGCTAGATCTGCTGTCTCTATTAAATTATGACAGACCAGCTAGATCTCCTGTCTCTATTATATTATGACAGACCAGCTAGATCTACTGTCTCTATTATACTATGACAGACCAGCTATATATACTGTCTCTATTATATTATGACAGACCAGCTAGATCTACTGTCTCTATTATATTATGACAGACAAGCGAGATATACTGCGTCTGTTAAATTATGACAGACCAGCTAGATCTACTGTCTCTATTGTATTATGACAGAACAGCTAGATCTCCTGTCTCTATTATATTATGACAGACCAGCTATATCTACTGTCTCTATTATACTATGACAGACCAGCTAGATATACTGTCTCTATTATATTATGAAAGACCAGCTAGATCTACTGTCTCTATTATATTATGACAGACCAGCTAGATCTACTGTCTCTATTATATTATGACAGAACAGCTAGATCTACTGTCTCTATTATATTATGACAGACCAGCTAGATCTACTGTCTCTATTATGTTATGACAGACCAGCTAGAACTACTGCCTCTGTTAAATTATGACAGACCAGCTAGATCTATGTCTCTATTATATTATGACAGACCAGCGAGATATACTGCCTCTGTTAAATTATGACAGACCAGCTAGATCTACTGTCTCTATTGTATTATGACAGAACAGCTAGATCTACTGTCTCTAGGTCTCTATTATATTATGACAGACCAGCTAGATCTACTATCTCTATTATATTATAACAGACCAGCTATATCTGCTGTCTCTATTTTATTATGACAGACCAGCTAGATCTACTGTCTCTATTATCTTGTGACAGACCAGCTAGATCTACTGTCTCTATTATCTCGTGACAGACCAGCTAGATCTACTGTCTCTATTATATTATGACAGACCAGTGAGATATACTGTCTCTATTATATTATGACAGACTAGCTAGATCTACTATCTCTATTATATTATGACAGACCAGCTATATCTGCTGACTCTATTGTATTATGACAGACCAGCTAGATCTACTGTCTCTATTATATTATGACAGACCAGCTAGATCTAGTGTCTCTATTAAATTATGACAGACCAGCTAGATCTACTATCTCTATTATATTATGACAGAACAGCTAGATCTACTGTCTCTAGGTCTCTATTATAATATGACAGACCTGCTAGATCTACTGTCTCTATTATATTATGACAGACCAGCTAGATCTACTGTCTCTATTAAATTATGACAGACCAGCTAGATCTGCAGTCTCTATTAAATTATGACAGATCATCTAGATTTACCGTCTCTATTATATTATGACAGACCAGCTAGATCTACTGTCTCTATTATATTATGACAGACCAGCTAGATCTACTGTCTCTATTATATTTTGACAGATCAGCTAGATATACTGTCTCTATTATATGTTGACAGACCAGCTATAACTCCTGTCTCTATTAAATTATGACAGACCAGCTAGATCTACTGTCTCTATTATATTATGACAGACCAGCTAGATCTACTGTCTCTATTATATTATGACAGACCAGCTATATCTCCTGTCTCTATTATATTATGACAGACCAGCTAGATATACTGTCTCTATTATATTATGACAGACCAGCTAGATCTACTGTCTCTATTATATTATGACAGACCTGCTAGATCTGCTGTCTCTACTAAATTATGACAGACCAGCTAGATCTCCTGTCTCTATTATATTATGACAGACCAGCTAGATCTACTGTCTCTATTATACTATGACAGACCAGCTAGATATACTGTCTCTATTATATTATGACAGACCAGCTAGATCTACTGTCTCTATTTTATTATGACAGACCAGCGAGATATACTGCCTCTGTTAAATTATGACAGTCCAGCTAGATCTACTGTATCTATTGTATTATGACAGAACAGCTAGATCTACTGTCTCTAGGTCTCTATTATATTATGGCAGACCAGCTAGATCTACTATCTCTATTATATTATAACAGACCAGCTATATCTGCTGTCTCTATTTTATTATGTCAGACCAGCTAGATCTGCTGTCTCTATTAAATTATGACAGACCAGCTAGATTTACTGTCTCTATTATATTATGACAGACCAGCTAGATCTACTTTCTCTATTATACTATGACAGACCAGCTAGATATACTGTCAATATTATATTATGACAGACCAGCTAGATCTACTGTCTCTATTATATTATGACAGACCAGCTAGCTCTACTGTCTCTATAATATTATAACAGAACAGCTAGATCTACTGTCTCTAGGTCTCTATTATAATATGACAGACCTGCTAGATCTACTGTCTCTATTATATTATGACAGACCAGCTAGATCTACTGTCTCTATTATATTATGACAGACCAGCTAGATCTACTGTCTCTATTATATTATGACAGACCAGCTAGATCTGCTGTCTCTATTAAATTATGACAGACCAGCTAGATTTACTGTCTCTATTATATTATGACAGACCAGCTAGATCTACTGTCTCTATTATATTATGACAGACCAGCTATATCTCCTGTCTCTAATATATTATGACAGACCAGCTAGATATACTGTCTCTATTATATTATGACAGACCAGCTAGATCTACTGTCTCTATTATATTATGACAGACCAGCTAGATCTGCTGTCTCTATTAAATTATGACAGACCAGCTAGATCTCCTGTCTCTATTATATTATGACAGACCAGCTAGATCTACTGTCTCTATTATACTATGACAGACCAGCTAGATATACTGTCTCTATTATATTATGACAGACCAGCTAGATCTACTGTCTCTATTTTATTATGACAGACCAGCGAGATATACTGCCTCTGTTAAATTATGACAGTCCAGCTAGATCTACTGTATCTATTGTATTATGACAGAACAGCTAGATCTACTGTCTCTAGGTCTCTATTATATTATGGCAGACCAGCTAGATATAATGTCTCTATTATATTATGACAGACCAGCTAGATCTACTGTCTCTATTATATTATGACAGACCAGCTAGATCTGCTGTCTCTATTAAATTATGACAGACCAGCTAGATCTCCTGTCTCTATTATATTATGACAGACCAGCTAGATCTCCTGTCTCTATTATATTATGACAGACCAGCTAGATCTACTGTCTCTATTATACTATGACAGACCAGCTATATATACTGTCTCTATTATATTATGACAGACCAGCTAAATCTACTGTCTCTATTATATTATGACAGACCAGCGAGATATACTGCCTCTGTTAAATTATGACAGACCAGCTAGATCTACTGTCTCTATTGTATTATGACAGAACAGCTAGATCTCCTGTGTCTATTATATTATGACAGAACAGCTATATCTACTGTCTCTATTATACTATGACAGACCAGCTAGATATACTGTCTCTATTATATTATGACAGACCAGCTAGATCTACTGTCTCTATTATATTATGACAGACCAGCGAGATATACTGCCTCTGTTAAATTATGACAGACCAGCTAGATCTACTGTCTCTATTGTATTATGACAGAACAGCTAGATCTACTGTCTCTAGGTCTCTATTATATTATGTAAGACCAGCAAGATCTACTATCTCTATTATATTATAACAGAACAGCTATATCTGCTGTCTCTATTAAATTATGACAGACCAGCTAGATCTCCAGTCTCTATTATATTATGACAGACCAGCTATATCTACTGTCTCTATTATATTATGACAGACCAGCTAGATTTACTGTCTCTATTATATTATGACAGACCAGCTAGATCTACTTTCTCTATTATACTATGACAGACCAGCTAGATATACTGTCAATATTATATTATGACAGACCAGCTAGATCTACTGTCTCTATTATATTATGACAGACCAGCTAGCTCTACTGTCTCTATAATATTATAACAGAACAGCTAGATCTACTGTCTCTAGGTCTCTATTATAATATGACAGACCTGCTAGATCTACTGTCTCTATTATATTATGACAGACCAGCTAGATCTACTGTCTCTATTATATTATGACAGACCAGCTAGATCTACTGTCTCTATTATATTATTACAGACCAGCTAGATCTGCTGTCTCTATTAAATTATGACAGACCAGCTAGATTTACTGTCTCTATTATATTATGACAGACCAGCTAGATCTACTGTCTCTATTATATTATTACAGACCAGCTATATCTCCTGTCTCTAATATATTATGACAGACCAGCTAGATATACTGTCTCTATTATATTATGACAGACCAGCTAGATCTACTGTCTCTATTATATTATGACAGACCAGCTAGATCTGCTGTCTCTTTTAAATTATGACAGACCAGCTAAATCTACTGTCTCTATTATATTATGACAGACCAGCTATATCTACTGTCTCTATTATATTATGACAGACCAGCGAGATATACTGCCTCTGTTAAATTATGACAGACCAGCTAGATCTACTGTCTCTATGGTATTATGACAGAACAGCTAGATCTACTGTCTCTATTATATTATGACAGACCAGCTAGATCTGCTGTCTCTTTTAAATTATGACAGACCAGCTAGATATACTGTCTCTATTATATTATGACAGACCAGCTAGATCTACTGTCTCTATTATATTATGACAGACCAGCTAGATCTGCTGTCTCTTTTAAATTATGACAGACCAGCTAGATATACTGTCTCTATTATATTATGACAGACCAGCTAGATCTACTATCTCTATTATATTATAACAGACCAGCTATATCTGCTGTCTCTATTTTATTATGACAGACCAGCTAGATCTGCTGTCTCTATTAAATTATGACTGTCTCTATTATATTATGACAGACCAGCTAGATCTACTGTCTCTATTATACTATGACAGACCAGCTAGATACACTGTCAATATTATATTATGACAGACCAGCTAGATCTACTGTCTCTATTATATTATAACAGAACAGCTAGATCTACTGTCTCTAGGTCTCTATTATAATATGACAGACCTGCTAGATCTACTGTCTCTATTATACTATGACAGACCAGCTAGATACACTGTCAATATTATATTATGACAGACCAGCTAGATCTACTGTCTCTATTATATTATGACAGACCAGCTAGATATACTGTCTCTATTATATTATGACAGACCAGCTATATCTGCTGTCTCTATTAAATTATGACAGACCAGCTAGATTTGCTGTCTCTATTATATTATGACAGACCAGCTAGATCTACTGTCTCTATTATATTATGACAGACCAGCTATATCTGCTGTCTCTATTATATTATGACAGACCAGCTAGATATACTGTCTCTATTATATTATGACAGACCAGCTAGATCTACTGTCTCTATTATATTATGACAGACCAGCTAGATCTGCAGTCTCTATTAAATTATGACAGACCAGCTAGATCTCCTGTCTCTATTATATTATGACAGACCAGCTAGATCTACTGTCTCTATTATACTATGACAGACCAGCTAGATCTACTGTCTCTATTATATTATGACAGACCAGCTAGCTCTACTGTCTCTATAATATTATAACAGAACAGCTAGATCTACTGTCTCTAGGTCTCTATTATAATATGACAGACCTGCTAGATCTACTGTCTCTATTATATTATGACAGACCAGCTAGATCTACTGTCTCTATTATATTATGACAGACCAGCTAGATCTACTGTCTCTATTATATTATTACAGACCAGCTAGATCTGCTGTCTCTATTAAATTATCACAGACCAGCTAGATTTACTGTCTCTATTATATTATGACAGACCAGCTAGATCTACTGTCTCTATTATATTAAGACAGACCAGCTATATCTCCTGTCTCTAATATATTATGACAGACCAGCTAGATATACTGTCTCTATTGTATTATGACAGACCAGCTAGATCTACTGTCTCTATTATATTATGACAGACCAGCTAGATCTGCTGTCTCTATTAAATCATGACAGACCAGCTAGATCTACTGTCTCTATTATACTATGACAGACCAGCTATATATACTGTCTCTATTATATTATGACAGACCAGCTAAATCTACTGTCTCTATTATATTATGACAGACCAGCGAGATATACTGCCTCTGTTAAATTATGACAGACCAGCTAGATCTACTGTCTCTATTGTATTATGACAGAACAGCTAGATCTCCTGTCTCTATTATATTATGACAGACCAGCTATATCTACTGTCTCTATTATACTATGACAGACCAGCTAGATATACTTTCTCTATTATATTATGACAGACCAGCTAGATCTACTGTCTCTATTATATTATGACAGACCAGCGAGATATACTGCCTCTGTTAAATTATGACAGACCAGCTAGATCTACTGTCTCTATTGTATTATGACAGAACAGCTAGATCTACTGTCTCTAGGTCTCTATTATATTATGACAGACCAGCTAGATCTACTATCTCTATTATATTATAACAGAACAGCTATATCTGCTGTCTCTATTAAATTATGACAGACCAGCTAGATCTCCAGTCTCTATTATATTATGACAGACCAGCTATATCTACTGTCTCTATTATATTATGACAGACCAGCGAGATATACTGCCTCTGTTAAATTATGACAGACCAGCTAGATCTACTGTCTCTATTGTATTATGACAGAACAGCTAGATCTACTGTCTCTAGGTCTCTATTATATTATGACAGACCAGCTAGATCTACTATCTCTATTATATTATAACAGACCAGCTATATCTGCTGTCTCTATTTTATTATGACAGACCAGCTAGATCTGCTGTCTCTATTAAATTATGACTGTCTCTATTATATTATGACAGACCAGCTAGATCTACTGTCTCTATTATACTATGACAGACCAGCTAGATATACTGTCAATATTATATTATGACAGACCAGCTAAATCTACTGTCTCTATTATATTATGACAGACCAGCGAGATATACTGCCTCTGTTAAATTATGACAGACCAGCTAGATCTACTGTCTCTATTGTATTATGACAGAACAGCTAGATCTCCTGTCTCTATTATATTATGACAGACCAGCTATATCTACTGTCTCTATTATACTATGACAGACCAGCTAGATATACTGTCTCTATTATATTATGACAGACCAGCTAGATCTACTGTCTCTATTATATTATGACAGACCAGCGAGATATACTGCCTCTGTTAAATTATGACAGACCAGCTAGATCTACTGTCTCTATTGTATTATGACAGAACAGCTAGATCTACTGTCTCTAGGTCTCTATTATATTATGACAGACCAGCTAGATCTACTATCTCTATTATATTATAACAGAACAGCTATATCTGCTGTCTCTATTAAATTATGACAGACCAGCTAGATCTCCAGTCTCTATTATATTATGACAGACCAGCTATATCTACTGTCTCTATTATATTATGACAGACCAGCGAGATATACTGCCTCTGTTAAATTATGACAGACCAGCTAGATCTACTGTCTCTATTGTATTATGACAGAACAGCTAGATCTACTGTCTCTAGGTCTCTATTATATTATGACAGACCAGCTAGATCTACTATCTCTATTATATTATAACAGACCAGCTATATCTGCTGTCTCTATTTTATTATGACAGACCAGCTAGATCTGCTGTCTCTATTAAATTATGACTGTCTCTATTATATTATGACAGACCAGCTAGATCTACTGTCTCTATTATACTATGACAGACCAGCTAGATATACTGTCAATATTATATTATGACAGACCAGCTAGATCTACTGTCTCTATTATATTATGACAGACCAGCTAGATCTACTGTCTCTATTATATTATAACAGAACAGCTAGATCTACTGTCTCTAGGTCTCTATTATAATATGACAGACCTGCTAGATCTACTGTCTCTATTATATTATGACAGACCAGCTAGATCTACTGTCTCTATTATATTATGACAGACCAGCTAGATATACTGTCTCTATTATATTATGACAGACCAGCTATATCTGCTGTCTCTATTAAATTATGACAGACCAGCTAGATTTACTGTCTCTATTATATTATGACAGACCAGCTAGATCTACTGTCTCTATTATATTATGACAGACCAGCTATATCTCCTGTCTCTATTATATTATGACAGACCAGCTAGATATACTGTCTCTATTATATTATGACAGACCAGCTAGATCTACTGTCTCTATTATATTATGACAGACCAGCTAGATCTGCAGTCTCTATTAAATTATGACAGACCAGCTAGATCTCCTGTCTCTATTATATTATGACAGACCAGCTAGATCTACTGTCTCTATTATACTATGACAGACCAGCTATATATACTGTCTCTATTATATTATGACAGACCAGCTAGATCTACTGTCTCTATTATATTATGACAGACAAGCGAGATATACTGCCTCTGTTAAATTATGACAGACCAGCTAGATCTCCTGTCTCTATTATATTATGACAGACCAGCTAGATCTACTGTCTCTATTATACTATGACAGACCAGCTATATATACTGTCTCTATTGTATTATGACAGAACAGCTAGATCTCCTGTCTCTATTATATTATGACAGACCAGCTATATCTACTGTCTCTATTATACTATGACAGACCAGCTAGATATACTGTCTCTATTATATTATGAAAGACCAGCTAGATCTACTGTCTCTATTATATTATGACAGACCAGCTAGATCTACTGTCTCTATTATATTATGACAGAACAGCTAGATCTACTGTCTCTATTATGTTATGACAGACCAGCTAGATCTACTGCTTCTGTTAAATTATGACAGACCAGCTAGATCTCCTGTCTCTATTATATTATGACAGACCAGCGAGAATATACTGCCTCTGTTAAATTATGACAGACCAGCTAGATCTACTGTCTCTATTGAATTATGACAGAACAGCTAGATCTACTGTCTCTAGGTCTCTATTATATTATGACAGACCAGCTAGATCTACTACCTCTATTATATTATAACAGACCAGCTATATCTGCTGTCTCTATTTCATTATGACAGACCAGCTAGATCTACTGTCTCTATTATATTATGACAGTCCAGCTAGATCTATTGCCTCTGTTAAAATAGGACAGACCAGCTAGATCTCCTGTCTCTATTATCTTATGACAGACCAGTTAGATCTACTGTCTCTATTACATTATGACAGACCAGTGAGATATACTGTCTCTATTATATTATGACAGACTAGCTAGATCTACTATCTCTATTATATTATGACAGACCAGCTATATCTGCTGACTCTATTGTATTATGACAGACCAGCCAGATCTACTGTCTCTATTATATTATGACAGACCAGCTAGATCTAGTGTCTCTATTAAATTATGACAGACCAGCTAGATCTACTATCTCTATTATATTATGACAGAACAGCTAGATCTACTGTCTCTAGGTCTCTATTATAAATTGACAGACCAGCTAGATCTACTGTCTCTATTATATTATGACAGACCAGCTAGATCTGCTGTCTCTATTAAATTATGACAGACCAGCTAGATCTACTATCTCTATTATATTATGACAGAACAGCTAGATCTACTGTCTCTAGGTCTCTATTATAATATGACAGACCTGCTAGATCTACTGTCTCTATGATATTATGACAGACCAGCTAGATCTACTGTCTCTAGGTCTCTATTATATTATGACAGACCAGCTAGATCTACTATCTCTATTATATTATAACAGACCAGCTATATCTGCTGTCTCTATTTTATTATGACAGACCAGCTAGATCTGCTGTCTCTATTAAATTATGACTGTCTCTATTATATTATGACAGACCAGCTAGATCTACTGTCTCTATTATACTATGACAGACCAGCTAGATATACTGTCAATATTATATTATGACAGACCAGCTAGATCTACTGTCTCTATTATATTATGACAGACCAGCTAGATCTACTGTCTCTATTATATTATAACAGAACAGCTAGATCTACTGTCTCTAGGTCTCTATTATAATATGACAGACCTGCTAGATCTACTGTCTCTATTATATTATGACAGACCAGCTAGATCTACTGTCTCTATTATATTATGACAGACCAGCTAGATATACTGTCTCTATTATATTATGACAGACCAGCTATATCTGCTGTCTCTATTAAATTATGACAGACCAGCTAGATTTACTGTCTCTATTGTATTATGACAGACCAGCTAGATCTACTGTCTCTATTATATTATGACAGACCAGCTATATCTCCTGTCTCTATTATATTATGACAGACCAGCTAGATATACTGTCTCTATTATATTATGACAGACCAGCTAGATCTACTGTCTCTATTATATTATGACAGACCAGCTAGATCTGCAGTCTCTATTAAATTATGACAGACCAGCTAGATCTCCTGTCTCTATTATATTATGACAGACCAGCTAGATCTACTGTCTCTATTATACTATGACAGACCAGCTATATATACTGTCTCTATTATATTATGACAGACCAGCTAGATCTACTGTCTCTATTATATTATGACAGACAAGCGAGATATACTGCCTCTGTTAAATTATGACAGACCAGCTAGATCTCCTGTCTCTATTATATTATGACAGAACAGCTAGATCTACTGTCTCTATTATGTTATGACAGACCAGCTAGATCTACTGCTTCTGTTAAATTATGACAGACCAGCTAGATCTCCTGTCTCTATTATATTATGACAGACCAGCGAGATATACTGCCTCTGAACCTCTTCATCCTACCCCCTCCTTTTTTGAAAATTCTGTTAAAAATCGCGCAACTTTTCAGCGTCCTGCTACTCATGCCAGGAATATAGTATATGCATATGATTAGTATGTGTGGATAGAAAACACTCTGAAGTTTATAAAACTGGTTAAATCACGGCTGTGACTATAACAGAGCGTGTGTTTCATTGAAAAACGCAAGAAAAACTGCTCTCTGAAAGCAAAAAATAATTTCCATAAGTCACTTCCACCAGTTGTTAAAGGAGAACAGAATTTAATGGGAATTTGCCTGCACCATCTACAAATTCCGCACGATGGCGCCATTGTACTAATTTTCAATCGAATTAATTGTTGGAAAATCCATCTGTCTGACCCCAAGTTCTCCAGTCTTCACCCGGATGCAGTTTAGCGAGAGATCAGATTGCATTGTTGTTGAAGTGAGGACCTATTGAAGAGACATCGCCCTGTAATCGTTTTGATAGATTATAAACGTTTACTAATACCTAAAGTTGGATTACAAAAGGATTTCGAAGTGTTTTGTGAAAGTTTATCGTCGACTTTTTTAATTTTAAAAAATTACGCAGCGTTTAAAAACGATGATTTTTTCTGAATGACACAGATCCCATACAAAGCTATTTTGGGTATATATGGACCGATTTAAACGAAAAAAAGACCCAATAGTGATGTTTATGGGGCATATAGGAGTGCCAAGAAAGAAGCTCGTCTAAGGTAATGAATGTTTTATATTTTATTTCTGCGTTTTGGGTAGCGCCGTCTATCGCAAAATCTGTTGTTTACGTGTCGAGCTGGCATTTTGGGGGGTGCATGCTATCAGATAATAGCTTCTGATGCTTTCGCCGAAAAGCATTTTAAAAATCTGACTTGCTGGCTAGGTTCACAACGAGTGTAGCTTTAATTTAATACCCTGCTTGTGAATTTTGATCAAGGTTTGAGTTTTAACGAGTACATTTAGCATTTAGCGTAGCGCATTTGCATTTCCAGGTGCCTACTTGGGACATATGCGTCTCAAGTAGGGGCAAGAAGTTAAATTATGACAGACCAGCTAGATCTACTGTCTCTATTATACTATGACAGACCAGCTATATATACTGTCTCTATTGTATTATGACAGAACAGCTAGATCTCCTGTCTCTATTATATTATGACAGACCAGCTATATCTGCTGTCTCTATTATACTATGACAGACCAGCTAGATATACTGTCTCTATTATATTATGAAAGACCAGCTAGATCTACTGTCTCTATTATATTATGACAGACCAGCTAGATCTACTGTCTCTATTATATTATGACAGAACAGCTAGATCTACTGTCTCTATTATGTTATGACAGACCAGCTAGATCTACTGCTTCTGTTAAATTATGACAGACCAGCTAGATCTCCTGTCTCTATTATATTATGACAGACCAGCGAGATATACTGCCTCTGTTAAATTATGACAGACCAGCTAGATCTACTGTCTCTATTGAATTATGACAGAACAGCTAGATCTACTGTCTCTAGGTCTCTATTATATTATGACAGACCAGCTAGATCTACTATCTCTATTATATTATAACAGACCAGCTATATCTGCTGTCTCTATTTCATTATGACAGACCAGCTAGATCTACTGTCTCTATTATATTATGACAGTCCAGCTAGATCTATTGCCTCTGTTAAAATAGGACAGACCAGCTAGATCTCCTGTCTCTATTATCTTATGACAGACCAGTTAGATCTACTGTCTCTATTACATTATGACAGACCAGTGAGATATACTGTCTCTATTATATTATGACAGACTAGCTAGATCTACTATCTCTATTATATTATGACAGACCAGCTATATCTGCTGACTCTATTGTATTATGACAGACCAGCTAGATCTACTGTCTCTATTATATTATGACAGACCAGCTAGATCTAGTGTCTCTATTAAATTATGACAGACCAGCTAGATCTACTATCTCTATTATATTATGACAGAACAGCTAGATCTACTGTCTCTAGGTCTCTATTATAAATTGACAGACCAGCTAGATCTACTGTCTCTATTATATTATGACAGACCAGCTAGATCTACTGTCTCTATTATATTATAACAGAACAGCTAGATCTACTGTCTCTAGGTCTCTATTATAATATGACAGACCTGCTAGATCTACTGTCTCTATTATATTATGACAGACCAGCTAGATCTACTGTCTCTATTATATTATGACAGACCAGCTAGATATACTGTCTCTATTATATTATGACAGACCAGCTATATCTGCTGTCTCTATTAAATTATGACAGACCAGCTAGATTTACTGTCTCTATTGTATTATGACAGACCAGCTAGATCTACTGTCTCTATTATATTATGACAGACCAGCTATATCTCCTGTCTCTATTATATTATGACAGACCAGCTAGATATACTGTCTCTATTATATTATGACAGACCAGCTAGATCTACTGTCTCTATTATATTATGACAGACCAGCTAGATCTGCAGTCTCTATTAAATTATGACAGACCAGCTAGATCTCCTGTCTCTATTATATTATGACAGACCAGCTAGATCTACTGTCTCTATTATACTATGACAGACCAGCTATATATACTGTCTCTATTATATTATGACAGACCAGCTAGATCTACTGTCTCTATTATATTATGACAGACAAGCGAGATATACTGCCTCTGTTAAATTATGACAGACCAGCTAGATCTCCTGTCTCTATTATATTATGACAGAACAGCTAGATCTACTGTCTCTATTATGTTATGACAGACCAGCTAGATCTACTGCTTCTGTTAAATTATGACAGACCAGCTAGATCTCCTGTCTCTATTATATTATGACAGACCAGCGAGATATACTGCCTCTGTTAAATTATGACAGACCAGCTAGATCTACTGTCTCTATTATACTATGACAGACCAGCTATATATACTGTCTCTATTGTATTATGACAGAACAGCTAGATCTCCTGTCTCTATTATATTATGACAGACCAGCTATATCTGCTGTCTCTATTATACTATGACAGACCAGCTAGATATACTGTCTCTATTATATTATGAAAGACCAGCTAGATCTACTGTCTCTATTATATTATGACAGACCAGCTAGATCTACTGTCTCTATTATATTATGACAGAACAGCTAGATCTACTGTCTCTATTATGTTATGACAGACCAGCTAGATCTACTGCTTCTGTTAAATTATGACAGACCAGCTAGATCTCCTGTCTCTATTATATTATGACAGACCAGCGAGATATAATGCCTCTGTTAAATTATGACAGACCAGCTAGATCTACTGTCTCTATTGAATTATGACAGAACAGCTAGATCTACTGTCTCTAGGTCTCTATTATATTATGACAGACCAGCTAGATCTACTATCTCTATTATATTATAACAGACCAGCTATATCTGCTGTCTCTATTTCATTATGACAGACCAGCTAGATCTACTGTCTCTATTATATTATGACAGTCCAGCTAGATCTATTGCCTCTGTTAAAATAGGACAGACCAGCTAGATCTCCTGTCTCTATTATCTTATGACAGACCAGTTAGATCTACTGTCTCTATTACATTATGACAGACCAGTGAGATATACTGTCTCTATTATATTATGACAGACTAGCTAGATCTACTATCTCTATTATATTATGACAGACCAGCTATATCTGCTGACTCTATTGTATTATGACAGACCAGCTAGATCTACTGTCTCTATTATATTATGACAGACCAGCTAGATCTAGTGTCTCTATTAAATTATGACAGACCAGCTAGATCTACTATCTCTATTATATTATGACAGAACAGCTAGATCTACTGTCTCTAGGTCTCTATTATAAATTGACAGACCAGCTAGATCTACTGTCTCTATTATATTATGACAGACCAGCTAGATCTGCTGTCTCTATTAAATTATGACAGACCAGCTAGATCTACTATCTCTATTATATTATGACAGAACAGCTAGATCTACTGTCTCTAGGTCTCTATTATAATATGACAGACCTGCTAGATCTACTGTCTCTATGATATTATGACAGACCAGCTAGATCTACTGTCTCTAGGTCTCTATTATATTATGACAGACCAGCTAGATCTACTATCTCTATTATATTATGACAGACCAGCTAGATCTGCAGTCTCTATTAAATTATGACAGACCAGCTAGATCTCCTGTCTCTATTATATTATGACAGACCAGCTAGATCTACTGTCTCTATTATACTATGACAGACCAGCTATATATACTGTCTCTATTATATTATGACAGACCAGCTAGATATACTGCCTCTATTATATTATGACAGAACAGCTAGATCTACTGTCTCTATTATGTTATGACAGACCAGCTAGATCTACTGCTTCTGTTAAATTATGACAGACCAGCTAGATCTCCTGTCTCTATTATATTATGACAGACCAGCGAGATATACTGCCTCTGTTAAATTATGACAGACCAGCTAGATCTACTGTCTCTATTGAATTATGACAGAACAGCTAGATCTACTGTCTCTAGGTCTCTATTATATTATGACGGACCAGCTAGATCTACTATCTCTATTATATTATAACAGACCAGCTATATCTGCTGTCTCTATTTCATTATGACAGACCAGCTAGATCTACTGTCTCTATTATATTATGACAGTCCAGCTAGATCTATTGCCTCTGTTAAAATAGGACAGACCAGCTAGATCTCCTGTCTCTATTATCTTATGACAGACCAGCTAGATCTACTGTCTCTATTATATTATGACAGACCAGTGAGATATACTGTCTCTATTATATTATGACAGACTAGCTAGATCTACTATCTCTATTATATTATGACAGACCAGCTATATCTGCTGACTCTATTGTATTATGACAGACGAGCTAGATCTACTGTCTCTATTATATTATGACAGACCAGCTAGATCTAGTGTCTCTATTAAATCATGACAGACCAGCTAGATCTACTATCTCTATTATATTATGACAAAACAGCTAGATCTACTGTCTCTAGGTCTCTATTATAATATGACAGACCAGCTAGATCTACTGTCTCTATTATATTTTGACAGACCAGCTATATCTCCTGTCTCTAGGTCTCTATTATAATATGACAGACCTGCTAGATCTACTGTCTCTATTATATTATGACAGACCAGCTAGATCTACTGTCTCTATTATATTATGACAGACCAGCTAGATCTACTGTCTCTATTATGTTATGACAGACCTGCTAGATCTACTGTCTCTATTATATTATGACAGACCAGCTAGCTCTACTGTCTCTATTATATTATAACAGAACAGCTAGATCTACTGTCTCTAGGTCTCTATTATAATATGACAGACCTGCTAGATCTACTGTCTCTATTATATTATGACAGACCAGTGAGATATACTGTCTCTATTATATTATGACAGACTAGCTAGATCTACTATCTCTATTATATCATGACAGACCAGCTATATCTGCTGACTCTATTGTATTATGACAGACCAGCTAGATCTACTGTCTCTATTATATTATGACAGACCAGCTAGATCTAGTGTCTCTATTAAATTATGACAGACCAGCTAGATCTACTATCTCTATTATATTATGACAGAACAGCTAGATCTACTGTCTCTAGGTCTCTATTATAAATTGACAGACCAGCTAGATCTACTGTCTCTATTATATTATGACAGACCAGCTAGATCTGCTGTCTCTATTAAATTATGACAGACCAGCTAGATCTACTATCTCTATTATATTATGACAGAACAGCTAGATCTACTGTCTCTAGGTCTCTATTATAATATGACAGACCTGCTAGATCTACTGTCTCTATGATATTATGACAGACCAGCTAGATCTACTGTCTCTAGGTCTCTATTATATTATGACAGACCAGCTAGATCTACTATCTCTATTATATTATAACAGACCAGCTATATCTGCTGTCTCTATTTTATTATGACAGACCAGCTAGATCTGCTGTCTCTATTAAATCATGACTGTCTCTATTATATTATGACAGACCAGCTAGATCTACTGTCTCTATTATACTATGACAGACCAGCTAGATAGGTCTCTATTATAATATGACAGACCTGCATCTATATTATATTATGACAGACCAGCTAGATCTACTGTCTCTATTATATTATGACAGACCAGCTAGATCTACTGTCTCTATTATATTATAACAGAACAGCTAGATCTACTGTCTCTAGGTCTCTATTATAATATGACAGACCTGCTAGATCTACTGTCTCTATTATATTATGACAGACCAGCTAGATCTACTGTCTCTATTATATTATGACAGACCAGCTAGATATACTGTCTCTATTATATTATGACAGACCAGCTATATCTGCTGTCTCTATTAAATTATGACAGACCAGCTAGATTTACTGTCTCTATTATATTATGACAGACCAGCTAGATCTACTGTCTCTATTATATTATGACAGACCAGCTAGATATACTGTCTCTATTATATTATGACAGACCAGCTAGATCTACTGTCTCTATTATATTATGACAGACCAGCTAGATCTGCAGTCTCTATTAAATTATGACAGACCAGCTAGATCTCCTGTCTCTATTATATTATGACAGACCAGCTAGATCTACTGTCTCTATTATACTATGACAGACCAGCTATATATATACTGTCTCTATTGTATTATGACAGAACAGCTAGATCTCCTGTCTCTATTATATCATGACAGACCAGCTATATCTACTGTCTCTATCATACTATGACAGACCAGCTAGATATACTGTCTCTATTATATTATGAAAGACCAGCTAGATCTACTGTCTCTATTATATTATGACAGACCAGCTAGATCTACTGTCTCTATTATATTATGACAGAACAGCTAGATCTACTGTCTCTATTATGTTATGACAGACCAGCTAGATCTACTGCTTCTGTTAAATTATGACAGACCAGCTAGATCTCCTGTCTCTATTATATTATGACAGACCAGCGAGATATACTGCCTCTGTTAAATTATGACAGACCAGCTAGATCTACTGTCTCTATTGAATTATGACAGAACAGCTAGATCTACTGTCTCTCGGTCTCTATTATATTATGACAGACCAGCTACATCTACTATCTCTATTATATTATAACAGACCAGCTATATCTGCTGTCTCTATTTCATTATGACAGACCAGCTAGATCTACTGTCTCTATTATATTATGACAGTCCAGCTAGATCTATTGCCTCTGTTAAAATAGGACAGACCAGCTAGATCTCCTGTACCTATTATCTTATGACAGACCAGCTAGATGTACTGTCTCTATTATATTATGACAGACCAGTGAGATATACTGTCTCTATTATATTATGACAGACTAGCTAGATCTACTATCTCTATTATATTATGACAGACCAGCTATATCTGCTGACTCTATTGTATTATGACAGACCAGCTAGATCTACTGTCTCTATTATATTATGACAGACCAGCTAGATCTAGTGTCTCTATTAAATTATGACAGACCAGCTAGATCTACTATCTCTATTATATTATGACAGAACAGCTAGATCTACTGTCTCTAGGTCTCTATTATAATATGACAGACCAGCTAGATCTACTGTCTCTATTATATTTTGACAGACCAGCTATATCTCCTGTCTCTATTATATTATGACAGACCTGCTAGATCTACTGTCTCTATTATATTATGACAGACCAGCTAGCTCTACTGTCTCTATTATATTATAACAGAACAGCTAGATCTACTGTCTCTAGGTCTCTATTATAATATGACAGACCTGCTAGATCTACTGTCTCTATTATATTATGACAGACCAGCTAGATTTAATGTCTCTATTATATTATGACAGACCAGCTAGATCTACTGTCTCTATTATATTATGACAGACCAGCTAGATCTGCTGTCTCTAATAAATTATGACAGACCAGCTAGATTTACTGTCTCTATTATATTATGACAGACCAGCTATATCTCCTGTCTCTATTATATTATGACAGACCAGCTAGATATACTGTCTCTATTATATTATGACAGACCAGCTAGATCTACTGTCTCTATTATATTATGACAGACCAGCTAGATCTGCAGTCTCTATTAAATTATGACAGACCAGCTAGATCTCCTGTCTCTATTATATTATGACAGACCAGCTAGATCTACTGTCTCTATTATACTATGACAGACCAGCTATATATACTGTCTCTATTATATTATGACAGACCAGCTAGATCTACTGTCTCTTTTATATTATGACAGACCAGCGAGATATACTGCCTCTGTTAAATTATGACAGACCAGCTAGATCTACTATCTCTATTATATTATAACAGAACAGCTATATCTGCTGTCTCTATTAAATTATGACAGACCAGCTAGATCTCCTGTCTCTATTATATTATGACAGACCAGCTATATCTACTGTCTCTATTATATTATGACAGACCAGCGAGATATACTGCCTCTGTTAAATTATGACAAACCAGCTAGATCTACTGTCTCTAGGTCTCTTTTATATTATGACAGACCTGCTAGATCTAGTATCTCTATTATATTATAACAGACCAGCTATATCTGCTGTCTCTATTTTATTATGACAGACCAGCTAGATCTGCTGTCTCTATTAAATTATGACAGACCAGCTAGATTTACTGTCTCTATTATATTATGACAGACCAGCTAGATCTACTGTCTCTATTATACTATGAGAGACCAGCTAGATATACTGTCAATATTATATTATGACAGACCAGCTAGATCTACTGTCTCTATTATATTATGACAGACCAGCTAGATCTACTGTCTCTATTATATTATAACAGAACAGCTAGATCTACTGTCTCTAGGTCTCTATTATAATAAGACAGACCTGCTAGATCTACTGTCTCTATTATATTATGACAGACCAGCTAGATATACTGTCTCTATTATATTATGACAGACCAGCTAGATCTGCTGTCTCTATTAAATTATGACAGACCAGCTAGATTTACTGTCTCTATTATATTATGACAGACCAGCTAGAGCTACTGTCTCTATTATATTATGACAGACCAGCTATATCTCCTGTCTCTATTATATTATGACAGACCAGCTAGATATACTGTCTCTATTATATTATGACAGACCAGCTAGATCTACTGTCTCTATTATATTATGACAGACCAGCTAGATCTGCTGTCTCTAATAAATTATGACAGACCAGCTAGATTTACTGTCTCTATTATATTATGACAGACCAGCTATATCTCCTGTCTCTATTATATTATGACAGACCAGCTAGATATACTGTCTCTATTATATTATGACAGACCAGCTAGATCTACTGTCTCTATTATATTATGACAGACCAGCTAGATCTGCAGTCTCTATTAAATTATGACAGACCAGCTAGATCTCCTGTCTCTATTATATTATGACAGACCAGCTAGATCTACTGTCTCTATTATACTATGACAGACCAGCTATATATACTGTCTCTATTATATTATGACAGACCAGCTAGATCTACTGTCTCTATTATATTATGACAGACCAGCGAGATATACTGCCTCTGTTAAATTATGACAGACCAGATAGATCTACTATCTCTATTATATTATAACAGAACAGCTATATCTGCTGTCTCTATTAAATTATGACAGACCAGCTAGATCTCCTGTCTCTATTAGATTATGACAGACCAGCTATATCTACTGTCTCTATTATATTATGACAGACCAGCGAGATATACTGCCTCTGTTAAATTATGACAGACCAGCTAGATCTACTGTCTCTATTGTATTATGACAGAACAGCTAGATCTACTGTATCTAGGTCTCTATTATATTATGACAGACCTGCTAGATCTAGTATCTCTATTATATTATAACAGACCAGCTATATCTGCTGTCTCTATTTTATTATGACAGACCAGCTAGATCTGCTGTCTCTATAAATTATGACAGACCAGCTAGATTTACTGTCTCTATTATATTATGACAGACCAGCTAGATCTACTGTCTCTATTATTATATATACCAGCTGACAGACCAGCTAGACCAGCTAGATCTACTGTCTCTATTATATTATGACAGACCAGCTAGATCTACTGTCTCTATTATACTATGAGAGACCAGCTAGATATACTGTCAATATTATATTATGACAGACCAGCTAGATCTACTGTCTCTATTATATTATGACAGACCAGCTAGATCTACTGTCTCTATTATATTATAACAGAACAGCTAGATCTACTGTCTCTAGGTCTCTATTATAATAAGACAGACCTGCTAGATCTACTGTCTCTATTATATTATGACAGACCAGCTAACTGCCTCTGTTAAATTATGACAAACCAGCTAGATCTACTGTCTCTATTATATTATGACAGACCAGCTAGATATACTGTCTCTATTATATTATGACAGACCAGCTAGATCTGCTGTCTCTATTAAATTATGACAGACCAGCTAGATTTACTGTCTCTATTATATTATGACAGACCAGCTAGAGCTACTGTCTCTATTATATTATGACAGACCAGCTATATCTCCTGTCTCTATTATATTATGACAGACCAGCTAGATATACTGTCTCTATTATATTATGACAGACCAGCTAGATCTACTGTCTCTATTATATTATGACAGACCAGCTAGATCTGCTGTCTCTAATAAATTATGACAGACCAGCTAGATTTACTGTCTCTATTATATTATGACAGACCAGCTATATCTCCTGTCTCTATTATATTATGACAGACCAGCTAGATATACTGTCTCTATTATATTATGACAGACCAGCTAGATCTACTGTCTCTATTATATTATGACAGACCAGCTAGATCTGCAGTCTCTATTAAATTATGACAGACCAGCTAGATCTCCTGTCTCTATTATATTATGACAGACCAGCTAGATCTACTGTCTCTATTATACTATGACAGACCAGCTATATATACTGTCTCTATTATATTATGACAGACCAGCTAGATCTACTGTCTCTATTATATTATGACAGACCAGCGAGATATACTGCCTCTGTTAAATTATGACAGACCAGATAGATCTACTATCTCTATTATATTATAACAGAACAGCTATATCTGCTGTCTCTATTAAATTATGACAGACCAGCTAGATCTCCTGTCTCTATTAGATTATGACAGACCAGCTATATCTACTGTCTCTATTATATTATGACAGACCAGCGAGATATACTGCCTCTGTTAAATTATGACAGACCAGCTAGATCTACTGTCTCTATTGTATTATGACAGAACAGCTAGATCTACTGTATCTAGGTCTCTATTATATTATGACAGACCTGCTAGATCTAGTATCTCTATTATATTATAACAGACCAGCTATATCTGCTGTCTCTATTTTATTATGACAGACCAGCTAGATCTGCTGTCTCTATTAAATTATGACAGACCAGCTAGATTTACTGTCTCTATTATATTATGACAGACCAGCTAGATCTACTGTCTCTATTATATTATGAGAGACCAGCTAGATATACTGTCAATATTATATTATGACAGACCAGCTAGATCTACTGTCTCTATTATATTATGACAGACCAGCTAGATCTACTGTCTCTATTATACTATGAGAGACCAGCTAGATATACTGTCAATATTATATTATGACAGACCAGCTAGATCTACTGTCTCTATTATATTATGACAGACCAGCTAGATCTACTGTCTCTATTATATTATAACAGAACAGCTAGATCTACTGTCTCTAGGTCTCTATTATAATAAGACAGACCTGCTAGATCTACTGTCTCTATTATATTATGACAGACCAGCTAGATATACTGTCTCTATTATATTATGACAGACCAGCTAGATCTGCTGTCTCTATTAAATTATGACAGACCAGCTAGATTTACTGTCTCTATTATATTATGACAGACCAGCTAGAGCTACTGTCTCTATTATATTATGACAGACCAGCTATATCTCCTGTCTCTATTATATTATGACAGACCAGCTAGATATACTGTCTCTATTATATTATGACAGACCAGCTAGATCTACTGTCTCTATTATATTATGACAGACCAGCTAGATCTGCTGTCTCTAATAAATTATGACAGACCAGCTAGATTTACTGTCTCTATTATATTATGACAGACCAGCTATATCTCCTGTCTCTATTATATTATGACAGACCAGCTAGATATACTGTCTCTATTATATTATGACAGACAAGCTAGATCTACTGTCTCTATTATATTATGACAGACCAGCTAGATCTGCAGTCTCTATTAAATTATGACAGACCAGCTAGATCTCCTGTCTCTATTATATTATGACAGACCAGCTAGATCTACTGTCTCTATTATACTATGACAGACCAGCTATATATACTGTCTCTATTATATTATGACAGACCAGCTAGATCTACTGTCTCTATTATATTATGACAGACCAGCGAGATATACTGCCTCTGTTAAATTATGACAGACCAGATAGATCTACTATCTCTATTATATTATAACAGAACAGCTATATCTGCTGTCTCTATTAAATTATGACAGACCAGCTAGATCTCCTGTCTCTATTAGATTATGACAGACCAGCTATATCTACTGTCTCTATTATATTATGACAGACCAGCGAGATATACTGCCTCTGTTAAATTATGACAGACCAGCTAGATCTACTGTCTCTATTGTATTATGACAGAACAGCTAGATCTACTGTATCTAGGTCTCTATTATATTATGACAGACCTGCTAGATCTAGTATCTCTATTATATTATAACAGACCAGCTATATCTGCTGTCTCTATTTTATTATGACAGACCAGCTAGATCTGCTGTCTCTATTAAATTATGACAGACCAGCTAGATTTACTGTCTCTATTATATTATGACAGACCAGCTAGATCTACTGTCTCTATTATATTATGAGAGACCAGCTAGATATACTGTCAATATTATATTATGACAGACCAGCTAGATCTACTGTCTCTATTATATTATGACAGACCAGCTAGATCTACTGTCTCTATTATATTATAACAGAACAGCTAGATCTACTGTCTCTAGGTCTCTATTATAATATGACAGACCTGCTAGATCTACTGTCTCTATTATATTATGACAGACCAGCTTGATATACTGTCTCTATTATATTATGACAGAACAGCTAGATATCCTGTCTCTATTATATTATGACAGACCAGCTATATCTACTGTCTCTATTATACTATGACAGACCAGCTAGATATACTGTCTCTATTATATTATGAAAGACCAGCTAGATCTACTGTCTCTACTATATTATGACAGACCAGCTAGATCTACTGTCTCTATTATATTATGACAGAACAGCTAGATCTACTGTCTCTATTATGTTATGACAGACCAGCTAGATCTACTGCCTCTGTTAAATTATGACAGACCAGCTAGATCTACTGTCTCTATTATATCATGACAGACCAGCTAGATCTACTGTCTCTATTGTATTATGACAGAACAGCTAGATCTACTGTCTCTAGGTCTCTATTATATTATGACAGACCAGCTAGATCTATTGCCTCTGTTAAAATATGACAGACCAGCTAGATCTACTGTCTCTAGGTCTCTATTATAATATGACCGAACCTGCTAGATCTACTGTCTCTATTATATTATGACAGACCAGCTGGATATACTGTCTCTTTTATATTATGACAGACAAGCTAGATCTACTGTCTCTATTATATTATGAAAGACCAGCTAGATCTGCTGTCTCAATTATATTATGACAGACCAGCGAGATATACTGCCTCTGTTAAATTATGACAGACCAGCTAGATCTACTGTCTCTATTGTATTATGACAGAACAGCTAGATCTCCTGTCTCTATTATATTATGACAGACCAGCTATATCTACTGTCTCTATTATACTATGACAGACCAGCTAGATATACTGTCTCTATTATATTATGAAAGACCAGCTAGATCTCCTGTCTCTATTATATTATGACAGACAAGCTATATCTACTGTCTCTATTATACTATGACAGACCAGCTAGATATACTGTCTCTATTATATTATGACAGACCAGCTATATCTACTGTCTCTATTATATTATGACACACCAGCGAGATATACTGCCTCTGTTAAATTATGACAGACCATCGAGATCTACTGTCTCTATTGTATTATGACAGAACAGCTAGATCTACTGTCTCTAGGTCTCTATTATATTATGACAGACCAGCTAGATCTACTATCTGTATTATATTATAACAGACCAGCTATATCTGCTGTCTCTATTTTATTATGACAGACCAGCTAGATCTGCTGTCTCTATTAAATTATGACAGACCAGCTAGATTTACTGTCTCTATTATATTATGACAGACCAGCTAGATCTACTGTCTCTATTATACTATGACAGACCAGCTAGATATACTGTCAATATTATATTTTGACAGACCAACTAGATCTACTGTCTCTATTATATTATGACAGACCAGCTAGATCTACTGTCTCTATTATATTATAACAGAACAGCTAGATCTACTGTCTCTAGGTCTCTATTATAATATGACAGACCTGCTAGATCTACTGTCTCTATTATATTATGACAGACAAGCTAGATCTACTGTCTCTATTATATTATGACAGACCAGCTAGATATACTGTCTCTATTATATTATGACAGACCAGCTAGATCTGCTGTCTCTATTAAATTATGACAGACCAGCTAGATTTACTGTCTCTATTATATTATGACAGACCAGCTAGATCTACTGTCTCTATTATATTATGACAGACCAGCTATATATCCTGTCTCTATTATATTATGACAGACCAGCTAGATATACTGTCTCTATTATATTATGACAGACCAGCTAGATCTACAGTCTCTATTATATTATGACAGACCAGCTAGATCTGCTGTCTCTATTAAATTATGACAGACCAGCTAGATCTCCTGTCTCTATTATATTATGACAGACCAGCTAGATCTACTGTCTCTATTATACTATGACAGACCAGCTATATATACTGTCTCTATTATATTATGACAGACCAGCTAGATCTACTGTCTCTATTATATTATGACAGACAAGTGAGATATACTGCCTCTGTTAAATTATGACAGACCAGCTAGATCTACTGTCTCTATTGTATTATGACAGAACAGCTAGATCTCCTGTCTCTATTATATTATGACAGACCAGCTATATCTACTGTCTCTATTATACTATGACAGACCAGCTAGATATACTGTCTCTATTATATTATGAAAGACCAGCTAGATCTACTGTCTCTATTATATTATGACAGACCAGCTAGATCTACTGTCTCTATTATATTATGACAGAACAGCTAGATCTACTGTCTCTATTATGTTATGACAGACCAGCTAGATCTACTGCCTCTGTTAAATTATGACAGACCAGCTAGATCTACTGTCTCTATTATATTATGACAGACCAGCTAGATCTACTGTCTCTATTGTATTATGACAGAACAGCTAGATCTACTGTCTCAAGGTCTCTATTATATTATGACAGACCAGCTAGATCTACTATCTCTATTATATTATAACAGACCAGCTATATCTGCTGTCTCTATTTTATTATGACAGACCAGCTAGATCTACTGTCTCTATTATATTATGACAGACCAGCTAGATCTATTGCCTCTGTTAAAATATGACAGACCAGCTAGATCTACTGTCTCTAGGTCTCTATTATAATATGACAGACCTGCTAGATATACTGTCTCTATTATATTATGACAGACCAGCTGGATATACTGTCTCTTTTATATTATGACAGACCAGCTAGATCTACTGTCTCTATTATATTATGAAAGACCAGCTAGATCTGCTGTCTCTATTAAATTATGACAGAACAGCTAGATCTCCTGTCTCTATTATATTATGACAGACCAGCTAGATCTACTGTCTCCATTATACTATGACAGACCAGCTATATATACTGTCTCTATTATATTATGACAGACCAGCTAGATCTACTGTCTCTATTATATTATGACAGACCAGCGAGATATACTGCCTCTGTTAAATTATGACAGACCAGCTAGATCTCCTGTCTCTATTATATTATGACAGACCAGCTATATCTACTGTCTCTATTATACTATGACAGACCAGCTATATATACTGTCTCTATTATATTATGACAGACCAGCTAGATCTACTGTCTCAATTATATTATGACAGACCAGCGAGATATACTGCCTCTGTTAAATTATGACAGACCAGCTAGATCTACTGTCTCTATTGTATTATGACAGAACAGCTAGATCTCCTGTCTCTATTATATTATGACAGTCAAGCTATATCTACTGTCTCTATTATACTATGACAGACCAGCTAGATCTACTGTCTATATTATATTATGACAGACCAGCTAGATCTACTGTCTCTATTATATTATGACAGACCAGCGAGATATACTGCCTCTGTTAAATTATGACAGACCAGCTAGATCTATGGTCTCTATTGTATTATGACAGAATAGCTAGATCTCCTGTCTCTATTATATTATGACAGACCAGCTATATCTACTGTCTCTATTATACTATGACAGACCAGCTAGATATACTGTCTCTATTATATTACGACAGACCAGCTAGATCTACTGTCTCTATTATATTATGACAGACCAGCGAGATATACTGCCTCTGTTAAATTATGACAGACCAGCTAGATCTACTGTCTCTATTGTATTATGACAGAACAGCTAGATCTACTGTCTCTAGGTCTCTATTATATTATGACAGACCAGCTAGATCTACTATCTCTATTATATTACAACAGACCAGCTATATCTGCTGTCTCTATTAAATTATGACAGACCAGCTAGATCTCCTGTCTCTATTATATTATGACAGACCAGCTAGATCTACTGTCTCGATTATACTATGACAGACCAGCTAGATATACTGCCTCTGTTAAATTATGACAGACCAGCTAGATCTATGGTCTCTATTGTATTATGACAGAACAGCTAGATCTCCTGTCTCTATTATATTATGACAGACCAGCTATATCTACTGTCTCTATTATACTATGACAGACCAGCTAGATATACTGTCTCTATTATATTATGACAGACCAGCTAGATCTACTGTCTCTATTATATTATGACAGACCAGCGAGATATACTGCCTCTGTTAAATTATGACAGACCAGCTAGATCTACTGTCTCTATTGTATTATGACAGAACAGCTAGATCTAATGTCTCTAGGTCTCTATTATATTATGACAGACCAGCTAGATCTACTATCATTTATTATATTATAACAGACCAGCTATATCTGCTGTCTCTATTAAATTATGACAGACCAGCTAGATCTCCTGTCTCTATTATATTATGTCAGACCAGCTAGATCTACTGTCTCTATTATATTATGACAGACCAGCGAGATATACTGCCTCTGTTAAATTATGACAGACCAGCTAGATCTACTGTCTCTATTGTATTATGACAGAACAGCTAGATCTACTGTCTCTAGGTCTCTATTATATTATGCCAGACCAGCTAGATCTACTATCTCTATTATATTATAACAGACCAGCTATATCTGCTGTCTATATTTTATTATGACAGACCAGCTAGATCTGCTGTCTCTATTAAATTATGACAGACCAGCTAGATTTACTGTCTCTATTATATTATGACAGACCGGCTAGATCTACTGTCTCTATTATACTATGACAGACCAGCTAGATCTACTGTCTCTAGGTCTCTATTATAATATGACAGACCTGCTAGATCTACTGTCTCTATTATATTATGACAGACCAGCTGGATATACTGTCTCTTTTATATTATGACAGACCAGCTAGATCTACTGTCTCTATTATATTATGAAAGACCAGCTAGATCTGCTGTCTCTATTAAATTATGACAGAACAGCTAGATCTCCTGTCTCTATTATATTATGACAGACCAGCTAGATCTACTGTCTCTATTATACTATGACAGACCAGCTATATATACTGTCTCTATTATATTATGACAGACCAGCTAGATCTACTGTCTCTATTATATTATGACAGACCAGCGAGATATACTGCCTCTGTTAAATTATGACAGACCAGCTAGATCTCCTGTCTCTATTATATTATGACAGACCAGCTATATCTACTGTCTCTATTATACTATGACAGACCAGCTATATATACTGTCTCTATTATATTATGACAGACCAGCTAGATCTACTGTCTCAATTATATTATGACAGACCAGCGAGATATACTGCCTCTGTTAAATTATGACAGACCAGCTAGATCTACTGTCTCTATTGTATTATGACAGAACAGCTAGATCTCCTGTCTCTATTATATTATGACAGTCAAGCTATATCTACTGTCTCTATTATACTATGACAGACCAGCTAGATCTACTGTCTATATTATATTATGACAGACCAGCTAGATCTACTGTCTCTATTATATTATGACAGACCAGCGAGATATGCTGCCTCTGTTAAATTATGACAGACCAGCTAGATCTATGGTCTCTATTGTATTATGACAGAATAGCTAGATCTCCTGTCTCTATTATATTATGACAGACCAGCTACATCTACTGTCTCTATTATACTATGACAGACCAGCTAGATATACTGTCTCTATTATATTACGACAGACCAGCTAGATCTACTGTCTCTATTATATTATGACAGACCAGCGAGATATACTGCCTCTGTTAAATTATGACAGACCAGCTAGATCTACTGTCTCTATTGTATTATGACAGAACAGCTAGATCTACTGTCTCTAGGTCTCTATTATATTATGACAGACCAGCTAGATCTACTATCTCTATTATATTACAACAGACCAGCTATATCTGCTGTCTCTATTAAATTATGACAGACCAGCTAGATCTCCTGTCTCTATTATATTATGACAGACCAGCTATATCTACTGTCTCTATTATACTATGACAGACCAGCTAGATATACTGTCTCTATTATATTATGAAAGACCAGCTAGATCTATTGTCTCTATTATATTATGACAGACCAGCTAGATCTACTGTCTCTATTATATTATGACAGACCAGCTAGATCTACTGTCTCTATTATATTATGACAGACCTGCTAGATCTGCTGTCTCTATTAAATTATGACAGGCCAGCTAGATCTCCCGTCTCTATTATATTATGACAGACCAGCTAGATCTACTGTCTCGATTATACTATGACAGACCAGCTAGATATACTGCCTCTGTTAAATTATGACAGACCAGCTAGATCTATGGTCTCTATTGTATTATGACAGACCAGCTATATCTGCTGTCTCTATTAAATTATGACAGACCAGCTAGATCTCCTGTCTCTATTATATTATGACAGACCAGCTATATCTACTGTCTCTATTATACTATGACAGACCAGCTAGATATACTGTCTCTATTATATTATGACAGACCAGCTAGATCTACTGTCTCTATTATATTATGACAGACCAGCGAGATATACTGCCTCTGTTAAATTATGACAGACCAGCTAGATCTAATGTCTCTATTGTATTATGAAAGAACAGCTAGATCTAATGTCTCTAGGTCTCTATTATATTATGACAGACCAGCTAGATCTACTATCATTTATTATATTATAACAGACCAGCTATATCTGCTGTGTCTATTAAATTATGACAGACCAGCTAGATCTCCTGTCTCTATTATATTATGACAGACCAGCTAGATCTACTGTCTCTATTATATTATGACAGACCAGCGAGATATACTGCCTCTGTTAAATTATGACAGACCAGCTAGATCTACTGTCTCTATTGTATTATGACAGAACAGCTAGATCTACTGTCTCTAGGTCTCTATTATATTATGCCAGACCAGCTAGATCTACTATCTCTATTATATTATAACAGACCAGCTATATCTGCTGTCTATATTTTATTATGACAGACCAGCTAGATCTGCTGTCTCTATTAAATTATGACAGACCAGCTAGATTTACTGTCTCTATTATATTATGACAGACCGGCTAGATCTACTGTTTCTATTATATTATGAAAGACCAGCTAGATCTACTGTCTTTATTATATTATGACAGACCAGCTAGATCTACTGTCTCTATTATGTTATGACAGAACAGCTAGATCTACTGCCTCTGTTAAATTATGACAGACCAGCTAGATCTACTGTCTCTATTATATTATGACAGACCAGCGAGATATACTGCCTCTGTTAAATTATGACAGACCAGCTAGATCTACTGTCTCTATTGTATTATGACAGAACAGCTAGATCTACTGTCTCTAGGTGTCTATTATATTATGACAGACCAGCTAGATCTACTATCTCCATTATATTATAACAGACCAGCTATATCTGCTGTCTCTATTTTATTATGACAGACCAGCTAGATCTACTGTCTCTATTATATTATGACAGACCAGCTAGATCTATTGCCTCTGTTAAAATATGACAGACCAGCTAGATCTCCTGTCTCTATTATCTTATGACAGACCAGCTAGATCTACTGTCTCTATTATATTATGACAGACTAGCTAGATCTACTATCTCTATTATATTATGACAGACCAGCTATATCTGCTGACTCTATTGTATTATGACAGACCAGCTAGATCTACTGTCTCTATTATATTATGACAGACCAGCTAGATCTAGTGTCTCTATTAAATTATGACAGACCAGCTAGATCTACTATCTCTATTATATTATGACAGACCAGCTAGATCTACTGTCTCTATTATATTATGACAGATCAGCTAGATCTGCTGTCTCTATTAAATTATGACAGACCAGCTAGATCTACTATCTCTATTATATTATGACAGAACAGCTAGATCTACTGTCTCTAGGTCTCTATTATAATATGACAGACCTGCTAGATCTACTGTCTCTATGATATTATGACAGACCAGCTAGATCTACTGTCTCTATTATATTATGACAGACCAGCTAGATCTACTGTATCTACTATATTATGACAGACCAGCTAGATCTGCAGTCTCTATTAAATTATGACAGACCAGCTAGATTTACCGTCTCTATTATATTATGACAGACCAGCTATATCTCCTGTCTCTATTATATTATGACAGACCAGCTAGATCTACTGTCTCTATTATATTTTGACAGACCAGCTAGATATACTGTCTCTATTATATTTTGACAGACCAGGTATATCTCCTGTCTCTATTATATTATGACAGACCAGCTAGATCTACTGTCTCTATTATATTATGACAGACCAGCTAGATCTCCTGTCTCTATTATATTATGACAGACCAGCTAGATATACTGTCTCTATTATATTATGACAGACCAGCTAGATCTACTGTCTCTATTATACTATGAGAGACCAGCTAGATATACTGTCAATATTATATTATGACAGACCAGCTAGATCTACTGTCTCTATTATATTATGACAGACCAGCTAGATCTACTGTCTCTATTATATTATAACAGAACAGCTAGATCTACTGTCTCTAGGTCTCTATTATAATAAGACAGACCTGCTAGATCTACTGTCTCTATTATATTATGACAGACCAGCTAGATATACTGTCTCTATTATATTATGACAGACCAGCTAGATCTGCTGTCTCTATTAAATTATGACAGACCAGCTAGATTTACTGTCTCTATTATATTATGACAGACCAGCTAGAGCTACTGTCTCTATTATATTATGACAGACCAGCTATATCTCCTGTCTCTATTATATTATGACAGACCAGCTAGATATACTGTCTCTATTATAGTATGACAGACCAGCTAGATCTACTGTCTCTATTATATTATGACAGACCAGCTAGATCTGCTGTCTCTAATAAATTATGACAGACCAGCTAGATTTACTGTCTCTATTATATTATGACAGACCAGCTATATCTCCTGTCTCTATTATATTATGACAGACCAGCTAGATCTACTGTCTCTATTATATTATGACAGACCAGCTAGATCTGCAGTCTCTATTAAATTATGACAGACCAGCTAGATCTCCTGTCTCTATTATATTATGACAGACCAGCTATATATACTGTCTCTATTATATTATGACAGACCAGCTAGATCTACTGTCTCTATTATATTATGACAGACCAGCGAGATATACTGCCTCCGTAAATTATGACAGACCAGATAGATCTACTATCTCTATTATATTATAACAGAACAGCTATATCTGCTGTCTCTATTAAATTATGACAGACCAGCTAGATCTCCTGTCTCTATTAGATTATGACAGACCAGCTATATCTACTGTCTCTATTATATTATGACAGACCAGCGAGATATACTGCCTCTGTTAAATTATGACAGACCAGCTAGATCTACTGTCTCTATTGTATTATGACAGAACAGCTAGATCTACTGTATCTAGGTCTCTATTATATTATGACAGACCTGCTAGATCTAGTATCTCTATTATATTATAACAGACCAGCTATATCTGCTGTCTCTATTTTATTATGACAGACCAGCTAGATCTGCTGTCTCTATTAAATTATGACAGACCAGCTAGATTTACTGTCTCTATTATATTATGACAGACCAGCTAGATCTACTGTCTCTATTATATTATGAGAGACCAGCTAGATATACTGTCAATATTATATTATGACAGACCAGCTAGATCTACTGTCTCTATTATATTATGACAGACCAGCTAGATCTACTGTCTCTATTATATTATAACAGAACAGCTAGATCTACTGTCTCTAGGTCTCTATTATAATATGACAGACCTGCTAGATCTACTGTCTCTATTATATTATGACAGACCAGCTTGATATACTGTCTCTATTATATTATGACAGAACAGCTAGATCTCCTGTCTCTATTATATTATGACAGACCAGCTATATCTACTGTCTCTATTATACTATGACAGACCAGCTAGATATACTGTCTCTATTATATTATGAAAGACCAGCTAGATCTACTGTCTCTACTATATTATGACAGACCAGCTAGATCTACTGTCTCTATTATATTATGACAGAACAGCTAGATCTACTGTCTCTATTATGTTATGACAGACCAGCTAGATCTACTGCCTCTGTTAAATTATGATAGACCAGCTAGATCTACTGTCTCTATTATATCATGACAGACCAGCTAGATCTACTGTCTCTATTGTATTATGACAGAACAGCTAGATCTACTGTCTCTAGGTCTCTATTATATTATGACAGACCAGCTAGATCTACTATCTCTATTATATTATAACAGACCAGCTATATCTGCTGTCTCTATTTTATTATGACAGACCAGCTAGATCTACTGTCTCTATTATATTATGACAGACCAGCTAGATCTATTGCCTCTGTTAAAATATGACAGACCAGCTAGATCTACTGTCTCTAGGTCTCTATTATAATATGACCGAACCTGCTAGATCTACTGTCTCTATTATATTATGACAGACCAGCTGGATATACTGTCTCTTTTATATTATGACAGACAAGCTAGATCTACTGTCTCTATTATATTATGAAAGACCAGCTAGATCTGCTGTCTCAATTATATTATGACAGACCAGCGAGATATACTGCCTCTGTTAAATTATGACAGACCAGCTAGATCTACTGTCTCTATTGTATTATGACAGAACAGCTAGATCTCCTGTCTCTATTATATTATGACAGACCAGCTATATCTACTGTCTCTATTATACTATGACAGACCAGCTAGATATACTGTCTCTATTATATTATGAAAGACCAGCTAGATCTCCTGTCTCTAATATATTATGACAGACCAGCTATATCTACTGTCTCTATTATACTATGACAGACCAGCTAGATATACTGTCTCTATTATATTATGACAGACCAGCTATATCTACTGTCTCTATTATATTATGACACACCAGCGAGATATACTGCCTCTGTTAAATTATGACAGACCATCGAGATCTACTGTCTCTATTGTATTATGACAGAACAGCTAGATCTACTGTCTCTAGGTTTCTATTATATTATGACAGACCAGCTAGATCTACTATCTGTATTATATTATAACAGACCAGCTACATCTGCTGTCTCTATTTTATTATGACAGACCAGCTAGATCTGCTGTCTCTATTAAATTATGACAGACCAGCTAGATTTACTGTCTCTATTATATTATGACAGACCAGCTAGATCTACTGTCTCTATTATACTATGACAGACCAGCTAGATATACTGTCAATATCATATTTTGACAGACCAGCTAGATCTACTGTCTCTATTATATTATGACAGACCAGCTAGATCTACTGTCTCTATTATATTATAACAGAACAGCTAGATCTACTGTCTCTAGGTCTCTATTATAATATGACAGACCTGCTAGATCTACTGTCTCTATTATATTATGACAGACAAGCTAGATCTACTGTCTCTATTATATTATGACAGACCAGCTAGATATACTGTCTCTATTATATTATGACAGACCAGCTAGATCTGCTGTCTCTATTAAATTATGACAGACCAGCTAGATTTACTGTCTCTATTATATTATGACAGACCAGCTAGATCTACTGTCTCTATTATATTATGACAGACCAGCTATATATCCTGTCTCTATTATATTATGACAGACCAGCTAGATATACTGTCTCTATTATATTATGACAGACCAGCTAGATCTACAGTCTCTATTATATTATGACAGACCAGCTAGATCTGCTGTCTCTATTAAATTATGACAGACCAGCTACATCTCCTGTCTCTATTATATTATGACAGACCAGCTAGATCTACTGTCTCTATTATACTATGACAGACCAGCTATATATACTGTCTCTATTATATTATGACAGACCAGCTAGATCTACTGTCTCTATTATATTATGACAGACAAGTGAGATATACTGCCTCTGTTAAATTATGACAGACCAGCTAGATCTACTGTCTCTATTGTATTATGACAGAACAGCTAGATCTCCTGTCTCTATTATATTATGACAGACCAGCTATATCTACTGTCTCTATTATACTATGACAGACCAGCTAGATATACTGTCTCTATTATATTATGAAAGACCAGCTAGATCTACTGTCTCTATTATATTATGACAGACCAGCTAGATCTACTGTCTCTATTATATTATGACAGAACAGCTAGATCTACTGTCTCTATTATGTTATGACAGACCAGCTAGATCTACTGCCTCTGTTAAATTATGACAGACCAGCTAGATCTACTGTCTCTATTATATTATGACAGACCAGCTAGATCTACTGTCTCTATTGTATTATGACAGAACAGCTAGATCTACTGTCTCAAGGTCTCTATTATATTATGGCAGACCAGCTAGATCTACTATCTCTATTATATTATAACAGACCAGCTATATCTGCTGTCTCTATTTTATTATGACAGACCAGCTAGATCTACTGTCTCTATTATATTATGACAGACCAGCTAGATCTATTGCCACTGTTAAAATATGACAGACCAGCTAGATCTACTGTCTCTAGGTCTCTATTATAATATGACAGACCTGCTAGATCTACTGTCTCTATTATATTATGACAGACCAGCTGGATATACTGTCTCTTTTATATTATGACAGACCAGCTAGATCTACTGTCTCTATTATATTATGACAGACAAGTGAGATATACTGGCTCTGTTAAATTATGACAGACCAGCTAGATCTACTGTCTCTATTGTATTATGACAGAACAGCTAGATCTCCTGTCTCTATTATATTATGACAGACCAGCTATATCTACTGTCTCTATTATACTATGACAGACCAGCTAGATATACTGTCTCTATTATATTATGAAAGACCAGCTAGATCTACTGTCTCTATTATATTATGACAGACCAGCTAGATCTACTGTCTCTATTATATTATGACAGAACAGCTAGATCTACTGTCTCTATTATGTTATGACAGACCAGCTAGATCTACTGCCTCTGTTAAATTATGACAGACCAGCTAGATCTACTGTCTCTATTATATTATGACAGACCAGCTAGATCTACTGTCTCTATTGTATTATGACAGAACAGCTAGATCTACTGTCTCAAGGTCTCTATTATATTATGACAGACCAGCTAGATCTACTATCTCTATTATATTATAACAGACCAGCTATATCTGCTGTCTCTATTTTATTATGACAGACCAGCTAGATCTACTGTCTCTATTATATTATGACAGACCAGCTAGATCTATTGCCTCTGTTAAAATATGACAGACCAGCTAGATCTACTGTCTCTAGGTCTCTATTATAATATGACAGACCTGCTAGATCTACTGTCTCTATTATATTATGACAGACCAGCTGGATATACTGTCTCTTTTATATTATGACAGACCAGCTAGATCTACTGTCTCTATTATATTATGACAGACAAGTGAGATATACTGCCTCTGTTAAATTATGACAGACCAGCTAGATCTACTGTCTCTATTGTATTATGACAGAACAGCTAGATCTCCTGTCTCTATTATATTATGACAGACCAGCTATATCTACTGTCTCTATTATACTATGACAGACCAGCTAGATATACTGTCTCTATTATATTATGAAAGACCAGCTAGATCTACTGTCTCTATTATATTATGACAGACCAGCTAGATCTACTGTCTCTATTATATTATGACAGAACAGCTAGATCTACTGTCTCTATTATGTTATGACAGACCAGCTAGATCTACTGCCTCTGTTAAATTATGACAGACCAGCTAGATCTACTGTCTCTATTATATTATGACAGACCAGCTAGATCTACTGTCTCTATTGTATTATGACAGAACAGCTAGATCTACTGTCTCAAGGTCTCTATTATATTATGACAGACCAGCTAGATCTACTATCTCTATTATATTATAACAGACCAGCTATATCTGCTGTCTCTATTTTATTATGACAGACCAGCTAGATCTACTGTCTCTATTATATTATGACAGACCAGCTAGATCTATTGCCTCTGTTAAAATATGACAGACCAGCTAGATCTACTGTCTCTAGGTCTCTATTATAATATGACAGACCTGCTAGATCTACTGTCTCTATTATATTATGACAGACCAGCTGGATATACTGTCTCTTTTATATTATGAAAGACCAGCTAGATCTACTGTCTCTATTATATTATGAAAGACCAGCTAGATCTGCTGTCTCTATTAAATTATGACAGAACAGCTAGATCTCCTGTCTCTATTATATTATGACAGACCAGCTAGATCTACTGTCTCCATTATACTATGACAGACCAGCTATATATACTGTCTCTATTATATTATGACAGACCAGCTAGATCTACTGTCTCTATTATATTATGACAGACCAGCGAGATATACTGCCTCTGTTAAATTATGACAGACCAGCTAGATCTCCTGTCTCTATTATATTATGACAGACCAGCTATATCTACTGTCTCTATTATACTATGACAGACCAGCTATATATACTGTCTCTATTATATTATGACAGACCAGCTAGATCTACTGTCTCAATTATATTATGACAGACCAGCGAGATATACTGCCTCTGTTAAATTATGACAGACCAGCTAGATCTACTGTCTCTATTGTATTATGACAGAACAGCTAGATCTCCTGTCTCTATTATATTATGACAGTCAAGCTATATCTACTGTCTCTATTATACTATGACAGACCAGCTAGATCTACTGTCTATATTATATTATGACAGACCAGCTAGATCTACTGTCTCTATTATATTATGACAGACCAGCGAGATATACTGCCTCTGTTAAATTATGACAGACCAGCTAGATCTATGGTCTCTATTGTATTATGACAGAATAGCTAGATCTCCTGTCTCTATTATATTATGACAGACCAGCTATATCTACTGTCTCTATTATACTATGACAGACCAGCTAGATATACTGTCTCTATTATATTACGACAGACCAGCTAGATCTACTGTCTCTATTATATTATGACAGACCAGCGAGATATACTGCCTCTGTTAAATTATGACAGACCAGCTAGATCTACTGTCTCTATTGTATTATGACAGAACAGCTAGATCTACTGTCTCTAGGTCTCTATTATATTATGACAGACCAGCTAGATCTACTATCTCTATTATATTACAACAGACCAGCTATATCTGCTGTCTCTATTAAATTATGACAGACCAGCTAGATCTCCTGTCTCTATTATATTATGACAGACCAGCTATATCTACTGTCTCTATTATACTATGACAGACCAGCTAGATCTCCCGTCTCTATTATATTATGACAGACCAGCTAGATCTACTGTCTCGATTATACTATGACAGACCAGCTAGATATACTGCCTCTGTTAAATTATGACAGACCAGCTAGATCTATGGTCTCTATTGTATTATGACAGAACAGCTAGATCTCCTGTCTCTATTATATTATGACAGACCAGCTATATCTACTGTCTCTATTATACTATGACAGACCAGCTAGATATACTGTCTCTATTATATTATGACAGACCAGCTAGATCTACTGTCTCTATTATATTATGACAGACCAGCGAGATATACTGCCTCTGTTAAATTATGACAGACCAGCTAGATCTACTGTCTCTATTGTATTATGACAGAACAGCTAGATCTAATGTCTCTAGGTCTCTATTATATTATGACAGACCAGCTAGATCTACTATCATTTATTATATTATAACAGACCAGCTACATCTGCTGTCTCTATTAAATTATGACAGACCAGCTAGATCTCCTGTCTCTATTATATTATGACAGACCAGCTAGATCTACTGTCTCTATTATATTATGACAGACCAGCGAGATATACTGCCTCTGTTAAATTATGACAGACCAGCTAGATCTACTGTCTCTATTGTATTATGACAGAACAGCTAGATCTACTGTCTCTAGGTCTCTATTATATTATGCCAGACCAGCTAGATCTACTATCTCTATTATATTATAACAGACCAGCTATATCTGCTGTCTATATTTTATTATGACAGACCAGCTAGATCTGCTGTCTCTATTAAATTATGACAGACCAGCTAGATTTACTGTCTCTATTATATTATGACAGACCGGCTAGATCTACTGTCTCTATTATACTATGACAGACCAGCTAGATCTACTGTCTCTAGGTCTCTATTATAATATGACAGACCTGCTAGATCTACTGTCTCTATTATATTATGACAGACCAGCTGGATATACTGTCTCTTTTATATTATGACAGACCAGCTAGATCTACTGTCTCTATTATATTATGAAAGACCAGCTAGATCTGCTGTCTCTATTAAATTATGACAGAACAGCTAGATCTCCTGTCTCTATTATATTATGACAGACCAGCTAGATCTACTGTCTCTATTATACTACGACAGACCAGCTATATATACTGTCTCTATTATATTATGACAGACCAGCTAGATCTACTGTCTCTATTATATTATGACAGACCAGCGAGATATACTGCCTCTGTTAAATTATGACAGACCAGCTAGATCTCCTGTCTCTATTATATTATGACAGACCAGCTATATCTACTGTCTCTATTATACTATGACAGACCAGCTATATATACTGTCTCTATTATATTATGACAGACCAGCTAGATCTACTGTCTCAATTATGTTATGACAGACCAGCTAGATCTACTGTCTCTATTGTATTATGACAGAACAGCTAGATCTCCTGTCTCTATTATATTATGACAGTCAAGCTATATCTACTGTCTCTATTATACTATGACAGACCAGCTAGATCTACTGTCTATATTATATTATGACAGACCAGCTAGATCTACTGTCTCTATTATATTATGACAGACCAGCGAGATATACTGCCTCTGTTAAATTATGACAGACCAGCTAGATCTATGGTCTCTATTGTATTATGACAGAATAGCTAGATCTCCTGTCTCTATTATATTATGACAGACCAGCTATATCTACTGTCTCTATTATACTATGACAGACCAGCTAGATATACTGTCTCTATTATATTACGACAGACCAGCTAGATCTACTGTCTCTATTATATTATGACAGACCAGCGAGATATACTGCCTCTGTTAAATTATGACAGACCAGCTAGATCTACTGTCTCGATTGTATTATGACAGAACAGCTAGATCTACTGTCTCTAGGTCTCTATTATATTATGACAGACCAGCTAGATCTACTATCTCTATTATATTACAACAGACCAGCAATATCTGCTGTCTCTATTAAATTATGACAGACCAGCTAGATCTCCTGTCTCTATTATACTATGACAGACCAGCTAGATATACTGTCTCTATTATATTATGAAAGACCAGCTAGATCTATTGTCTCTATTATATTATGACAGACCAGCTAGATCTACTGTCTCTATTATATTATGACAGACCAGCTAGATCTACTGTCTCTATTATATTATGACAGACCTGCTAGATCTGCTGTCTCTATTAAATTATGACAGGCCAGCTAGATCTCCCGTCTCTATTATATTATGACAGACCAGCTAGATCTACTGTCTCGATTATACTATGACAGACCAGCTAGATATACTGCCTCTGTTAAATTATGACAGACCAGCTAGATCTATGGTCTCTATTGTATTATGACAGACCAGCTATATCTGCTGTCTCTATTAAATTATGACAGACCAGCTAGATCCCCTGTCTCTATTATATTATGACAGACCAACCATATATATACTGTCTCTATTATACTATGACAGACCAGCTAGATATACTGTCTCTATTATATTATGACAGACCAGCTAGATCTACTGTCTCTATTATATTATGACAGACCAGCGAGATATACTGCCTCTGTTAAATTATGACAGACCAGCTAGATCTACTGTCTCTATTGTATTATGACAGAACAGCTAGAACTAATGTCTCTAGGTCTCTATTATATTATGACAGACCAGCTAGATCTACTATCATTTATTATATTATAACAGACCAGCTATATCTGCTGTGTCTATTAAATTATGACAGACCAGCTAGATCTACTGTCTCTATTGTATTATGACAGAACAGCTAGATCTACTGTCTCTAGGTCTCTATTATATTATGCCAGACCAGCTAGATCTACTATCTCTATTATATTATAACAGACCAGCTATATCTGCTGTCTATATTTTATTATGACAGACCAGCTAGATCTGCTGTCTCTATTAAATTATGACAGACCAGCTAGATTTACTGTCTCTATTATATTATGACAGACCGGCTAGATCTACTGTCTCTATTATACTATGACAGACCAGCTAGATATACTGTTTCTATTATATTATGAAAGACCAGCTAGATCTACTGTCTTTATTATATTAAATCAAATCAAATCAAATTTTATTTGTCACATACACATGGTTAGCAGATGTTAATGCGAGTGTAGCGAAATGCTTGTGCTTCTAGTTCCGACAATGCAGTAATAACAAGTAATCTAACTAACAATTCCAAAACTACTGTCTTGTACACAGTGTAAGGGGATAAAGAATATGTACATAAGGATATATGAATGAGTGATGGTACAGAGCAGCATAGGCAAGATACAGTAGATGGTATCGGGTACAGTATGTACAAATGAGATGAGTATGTAAACAAAGTGGCATAGTATAGTATAAAGTGGCTAGTGATACATGTATTACATAAGGATACCGTCGATGATATAGAGTACAGTATATACGTATGCGTATGAGATGAATAATGTAGGGTAAGTAACATTTATATAAGGTAGCATTGTTTAAAGTGGCTAGTGATATATTTACATCATTTCCCATCAATTCCCATTATTAAAGTGGCTGGAGTTGAGTCAGTGTCAGTGTGTTGGCAGCAGCCACTCAGTGTTAGTGGTGGCTGTTTAACAGTCTGATGGCCTTGAGATAGAAGCTGTTTTTCAGTCTCTCGGTCCCAGCTTTGATGCACCTGTACTGACCTCGCCTTCTGGATGATAGCGGGGTGAACAGGCAGTGGCTCGGGTGGTTGATGTCCTTGATGATCTTTATGGCCTTCCTGTGACATCGGGTGGTGTAGGTGTCCTGGAGGGCAGGTAGTTTGCCCCCGGTGATGCGTTGTGCAGACCTCACTACCCTCTGGAGAGCCTTACGGTTGAGGGCGGTGCAGTTGCCATACCAGGCGGTGATACAGCCCGCCAGGATGCTCTCGATTGTGCATCTGTAGAAGTTTGTGAGTGCTTTTGGTGACAAGCCGAATTTCTTCAGCCTCCTGAGGTTGAAGAGGCGCTGCTGTGCCTTCTTCACGATGCTGTCTGTGTGAGTGGACCAATTCAGTTTGTCTGTGATGTGTATGCCGAGGAACTTAAAACTTGCTACCCTCTCCACTACTGTTCCATCGATGTGGATAGGGGGGTGTTCCCTCTGCTGTTTCCTGAAGTCCACAATCATCTCCTTAGTTTTGTTGACGTTGAGTGTGAGGTTGTTTTCCTGACACCACACTCCGAGGGCCCTCACCTCCTCCCTGTAGGCCGTCTCATCGTTGTTGGTAATCAAGCCTACCACTGTTGTGTCGTCCGCAAACTTGATGATTGAGTTGGAGGCGTGCGTGGCCACGCAGTCGTGGGTGAACAGGGAGTACAGGAGAGGGCTCAGAACGCAACCTTGTGGGGCCCCAGTGTTGAGGATCAGCGGGGAGGAGATGTTGTTGCCTACCCTCACCACCTGGGGGCGGCCCGTCAGGAAGTCCAGTACCCAGTTGCACAGGGCGGGGTCGAGACCCAGGGTCTCGAGCTTGATGACGAGCTTGGAGGGTACTATGGTGTTGAATGCCGAGCTGTAGTCGATGAACAGCATTCTCACATAGGTATTCCTCTTGTCCAGATGGGTTAGGGCAGTGTGCAGTGTGGTTGAGATTGCATCGTCTGTGGACCTATTTGGGCGGTAAGCAAATTGGAGTGGGTCTAGGGTGTCAGGTAGGGTGGAGGTGATATGGTCCTTGACTAGTCTCTCAAAGCACTTCATGATGACGGATGTGAGTGCTACGGGGCGGTAGTCATTTAGCTCAGTTACCTTAGCTTTCTTGGGAACAGGAACAATGGTGGCCCTCTTGAAGCATGTGGGAACAGCAGACTGGTATAGGGATTGATTGAATATGTCCGTAAACACACCGGCCAGCTGGTCTGCGCATGCTCTGAGGGCGCGGCTGGGGATGCCATCTGGGCCTGCAGCCTTGCGAGGGTTAACACGTTTAAATGTCTTACTCACCTCGGCTGCAGTGAAGGAGAGACCGCATGTTTTCGTTGCAGGCCGTGTCAGTGGCACTGTATTGTCCTCAAAGCGGGCAAAAAAGTTATTTAGTCTGCCTGGGAGCAAGACATCCTGGTCCGTGACTGGGCTGGGTTTCTTCCTGTAGTCCGTGATTGACTGTAGACCCTGCCACATGCCTCTTGTGTCTGAGCCGTTGAATTGAGATTCTACTTTGTCTCTGTACTGGCGCTTAGCTTGTTTGATAGCCTTGCGGAGGGAATAGCTGCACTGTTTGTATTCGGTCATGTTACCAGACACCTTGCCCTGATTAAAAGCAGTGGTTCGCGCTTTCAGTTTCACACGAATGCTGCCATTAATCCACGGTTTCTGGTTAGGGAATGTTTTAATCGTTGCTATGGGAACGACATCTTCAACGCACGTTCTAATGAACTCGCACACCGAATCAGCGTATTCGTCAATGTTATTATCTGACGCAATACGAAACATCTCCCAGTCCACGTGATGGAAGCAGTCTTGGAGTGTGGAGTCAGCTTGGTCGGACCAGCGTTGGACAGACCTCAGCGTGGGAGCCTCTTGTTTTAGTTTCTGTCTGTAGGCAGGGATCAACAAAATGGAGTCGTGGTCAGCTTTTCCGAAAGGGGGGCGGGGCAGGGCCTTATATGCGTCGCGGAAGTTAGAGTAACAATGGTCCAAGGTCTTTCCTCCCCTGGTTGCGCAATCGATATGCTGATAAAATTTGGGGAGTCTTGTTTTCAGATTAGCCTTGTTAAAATCCCCAGCTACAATGAATGCAGCCTCCGGATAAATTGTTTCCAGTTTGCAGAGAGTTAAATAAAGTTCGTTCAGAGCCATCGATGTGTCTGCTTGGGGGGGGATATATACGGCTGTGATTATAATCGAAGAGAATTCTCTTGGTAGATAATGCGGTCTACATTTGATTGTGAGGAATTCTAAATCAGGTGAACAGAAGGATTTGAGTTCCTGTATGTTTCTTTCATCGCACCATGTCACGTTAGTCATAAGGCATACGCCCCCGCCCCTCTTTTTACCAGAAAGATGTTTTTTCCTGTCTGCGCGATGCGTGGAGAAACCTGTTGGCTGCACCGCTTCGGATTGCGTCTCTCCAGTAAGCCACGTTTCCGTGAAGCAAAGAACGTTACAGTCTCTGATGTCCCTCTGGAATGCTACCCTTGCTCGGATTTCATCAACCTTGTTGTCAAGAGACTGGACATTGGCAAGAAGAATGCTAGGGAGTGGTGCGCGCTGTGCCCGTCTCCGGAGTCTGACCAGAAGACCGCCTCGTTTCCCTCTCTTTCGGAGTCGTTTTTTTGGGTCGCTGCATAGGATCCACTCCGTTGTCCTGTTTGTAAGGCAGAACACAGGATCCGCGTCGCGAAAAACATATTCTTGGTCGTACTGATGGTGAGTTGATGCTGATCTTATATTCAGTAGTTCTTCTCGACTGTATGTAATGAAACCTAAGATGACCTGGGGTACTAATGTAAGAAATAACACGTAAAAAAACAAAAAACTGCATAGTTTCCTAGGAACGCGAAGCGAGGCGGCCATCTCTGTCGGCGCCGGAAGTGATGACAGACCAGCTAGATCTACTGTTTCTATTATATTATGACAGACCAGCTAGATCTACTGTCTCTATTATATTATGACAGAACAGCTAGATCTACTGCCTCTGTTAAATTATGACAGACCAGCTAGATCTACTGTCTCTATTATATTATGACAGACCAGCGAGATATACTGCCTCTGTTAAATTATGACAGACCAGCTAGATCTACTGTCTCTATTGTATTATGACAGAACAGCTAGATCTACTGTCTCTAGGTGTCTATTATATTATGACAGACCAGCTAGATCTACTATCTCCATTATATTATAACAGACCAGCTATATCTGCTGTCTCTATTTTATTATGACAGACCAGCTAGATCTACTGTCTCTATTATATTATGACAGACCAGCTAGATCTATTGCCTCTGTTAAAATATGTCAGACCAGCTAGATCTCCTGTCTCTATTATCTTATGACAGACCAGCTAGATCTACTGTCTCTATTATATTATGACAGACTAGCTAGATCTACTATCTCTATTATATTATGACAGACCAGCTATATCTGCTGACTCTATTGTATTATGACAGACCAGCTAGATCTACTGTCTCTATTATATTATGACAGAACAGCTAGATCTACTGTCTCTATTAAATTATGACAGACCAGCTAGATCTACTATCTCTATTATATTATGACAGACCAGCTAGATCTACTGTCTCTATTATATTATGACAGATCAGCTAGATCTGCTGTCTCTATTAAATTATGACAGACCAGCTAGATCTACTATCTCTATTATATTATGACAGAACAGCTAGATCTACTGTCTCTAGGTCTCTATTATAATATGACAGACTTGCTAGATCTACTGTCTCTATGATATTATGACAGACCAGCTAGATCTACTGTCTCTATTATATTATGACAGACCAGCTAGATCTACTGTATCTACTATATTATGACAGACCAGCTAGATCTGCAGTCTCTATTAAATTATGACAGACCAGCTAGATTTACCGTCTCTATTATATTATGACAGACCAGCTATATCTCCTGTCTCTATTATATTATGACAGACCAGCTAGATCTACTGTCTCTTTTATATTTTGACAGACCAGCTAGATATACTGTCTCTATTATATTTTGACAGACCAGGTATATCTCCTGTCTCTATTATATTATGACAGACCAGCTAGATCTACTGTCTCTATTATATTATGACAGACCAGCTAGATCTCCTGTCTCTATTATATTATGACAGACCAGCTAGATATACTGTCTCTATTATATTATGACAGACCAGCTAGATCTACTGTCTCTATTATACTATGACCGACCAGCTAGATATACTGTCTCTATTATCTTATGACAGACCAGCTAGATCTACTATCTCTATTATATTATGACAGACCAGCGAGATATACTGCCTCTGTTAAATTATGACAGACCAGCTAGATCTACTGTCTCTATTGTATTATGACAGAACAGCTAGATGTACTGTCTCTAGGTCTCTATTATATTATGACAGACCAGCTAGATCTACTATCTCTATTATATTATAACAGACCAGCTAGATTTACTGTCTCTATTATATTATGACAGACCAGCTAGATCTACTGTCTCTATTATATTATGACAGACCAGCTATATCTCCTGTCTCTATTATATTATGACAGACCAGCTAGATATACTGTCTCTATTATATTATGACAGACCAGCTAGATCTACTGTCTCTATTATGTTATGACAGACCAGCTAGATATGCTGTCTCTATTAAATTATGACAGACCAGCTAGATTTAATGTCTCTATTATATTATGACAGACCAGCTAGATCTACTGTCTCTATTATACTATGACAGACCAGCTAGATATACTGTCAATATTATATTATGACAGACCAGCTAGATCTACTGTCTCTATTATATTATGACAGACCAGCTAGATCTATTGTCTCTATTATATTATAACAGAACAGCTAGATCTACTGTCTCTAGGTCTCTATTATAATATGACAGACCTGCTAGATCTACTGTCTCTATTATATTATGACAGACCAGCTAGATCTACTGTCTCTATTAAATTATGACAGACCAGCTAGATCTACTGTCTCTATTATATTATGACAGACCAGCTAGATCTGCTGTCTCTATTAAATTATGACAGACCAGCTAGATCTACTGTCTCTATTATATTATGACAGACCAGCTATATATCCTGTCTCTATTATATTATGACAGACCAGCTAGATATACTGTCTCTATTATATTATGACAGACCAGCTAGATCTACAGTCTCTATTATATTAAGACAGACCAGCTAGATCTGCTGTCTCTATTAAATTATGACAGACCAGCTAGATATACTGTCTCTATTATATTATGACAGACCAGCTAGATCTGCTGTCTCTAGGTCTCTATTATAATATGACAGACCTGCTAGATCTACTGTCTCTATTATATTATGACAGACAAGCTAGATCTACTGTCTCTATTATATTATGACAGACCAGCTAGATATACTGTCTCTATTATATTATGACAGACCAGCTGAGACAGCAGCAAATGAGACTGCTGTCTCTATTAAATTATGACAGACCAGCTAGATTTACTGTCTCTATTATATTATGACAGACCAGCTAGATCTACAGTCTCTATTATATTATGACAGACCAGCTAGATCTGCTGTCTCTATTAAATTATGACAGACCAGCTAGATCTACTGTCTCTATTATACTATGACAGACCAGCTATATATACTGTCTCTATTATATTATGACAGACCAGCTAGATCTACTGTCTCTATTATATTATGACAGACAAGTGAGATATACTGCCTCTGTTAAATTATGACAGACCAGCTAGATCTACTGTCTCAAGGTCTCTATTATATTATGACAGACCAGCTAGATCTACTATCTCTATTATATTATAACAGACCAGCTATATCTGCTGTCTCTATTTTATTATGACAGACCAGCTAGATCTACTGTCTCTATTATATTATGACAGACCAGCTAGATCTATTGCCTCTGTTAAAATATGACAGACCAGCTAGATCTACTGTCTCTAGGTCTCTATTATAATATGACAGACCTGCTAGATCTACTGTCTCTATTATATTATGACAGACCAGCTGGATATACTGTCTCTTTTATATTATGACAGACCAGCTAGATCTACTGTCTCTATTATATTATGAAAGACCAGCTAGATCTGCTGTCTCTATTAAATTATGACAGAACAGCTAGATCTCCTGTCTCTATTATGTTATGACAGACCAGCTAGATCTACTGTCTCTATTATACTATGACAGACCAGCTATATATACTGTCTCTATTATATTATGACAGACCAGCTAGATCTACTGTCTCTATTATATTATGACAGACCAGCGAGATATACTGCCTCTGTTAAATTATGACAGACCAGCTAGATCTCCTGTCTCTATTATATTATGACAGACCAGCTATATCTACTGTCTCTATTATACTATGACAGACCAGCTATATATACTGTCTCTATTATATTATGACAGACCAGCTAGATCTACTGTCTCAATTATATTATGACAGACCAGCGAGATATACTGCCTCTGTTAAATTATGACAGACCAGCTAGATCTACTGTCTCTATTGTATTATGACAGAACAGCTAGATCTCCTGTCTCTATTATATTATGACAGTCAAGCTATATCTACTGTCTCTATTATACTATGACAGACCAGCTAGATCTACTGTCTATATTATATTATGACAGACCAGCTAGATCTACTGTCTCTATTATATTATGACAGACCAGCGAGATATACTGCCTCTGTTAAATTATGACAGACCAGCTAGATCTATGGTCTCTATTGTATTATGACAGAATAGCTAGATCTCCTGTCTCTATTATATTATGACAGACCAGCTATATCTACTGTCTGTATTATACTATGACAGACCAGCTAGATATACTGTCTCTATTATATTACGACAGACCAACTAGATCTACTGTCTCTATTATATTATGACAGACCAGCGAGATATACTGCCTCTGTTAAATTATGACAGACCAGCTAGATCTACTGTCTCTATTGTATTATGACAGAACAGCTAGATCTACTGTCTCTAGGTCTCTATTATATTATGACAGACCAGCTAGATCTACTATCTCTATTATATTACAACAGACCAGCTATATCTGCTGTCTCTATTAAATTATGACAGACCAGCTAGATCTCCTGTCTCTATTATATTATGACAGACCAGCTATATCTACTGTCTCTATTATACTATGACAGACCAGCTAGATATACTGTCTCTATTATATTATGAAAGACCAGCTAGATCTATTGTCTCTATTATATTATGACAGACCAGCTAGATCTACTGTCTCTATTATATTATGACAGACCAGCTAGATCTACTGTCTCTATTATATTATGACAGACCTGCTAGATCTGCTGTCTCTATTAAATTATGACAGGCCAGCTAGATCTCCCGTCTCTATTATATTATGACAGAGCAGCTAGATCTACTGTCTCGATTATACTATGACAGACCAGCTAGATAGACTGTCTCTATTATATTATGACAGACCAGCTAGATCTACTGTCTCTATTATATTATGACAGACTAGCGAGATATACTGCCTCTGTTAAATTATGACAGACCAGCTAGATCTATGGTCTCTATTGTATTATGACATAACAGCTAGATCTCCTGTCTCTATTATATTATGACAGACCAGCTATATCTACTGTCTCTATTATACTATGACAGACCAGCTAGATATACTGTCTCTATTATATTATGACAGACCAGCTAGATCTACTGTCTCTATTATATTATGACAGACCAGCGAGATATACTGCCTCTGTTAAATTATGACAGACCAGCTAGATCTACTGTCTCTATTGTATTATGACAGAACAGCTAGATCTACTGTCTCTAGGTCTCTATTATATTATGACAGACCAGCTAGATCTACTATCATTTATTATATTATAACAGACCAGCTATATCTGCTGTCTCTATTAAATTATGACAGACCAGCTAGATCTCCTGTCTCTATTATATTATGACAGACCAGCTAGATCTACTGTCTCTATTATATTATGACAGACCAGCGAGATATACTGCCTCTGTTAAATTATGACAGACCAGCTAGATCTAATGTCTCTATTGTATTATGACAGAACAGCTAGATCTACTGTCTCTAGGTCTCTATTATATTATGCCAGACCAGCTAGATCTACTATCTCTATTATATTATAACAGACCAGCTAGATTTACTGTCTCTATTATATTATGACAGACCGGCTAGATCTACTGTCTCTATTATACTATGACAGACCATCTAGATATACTGTCAATATTATATTATGACAGACCAGCTAGATCTACTGTCTCTATTATATTATGACAGACCAGCTAGATCTACTGTCTCTATTATATTATAACAGAACAGCTAGATCTACTGTCTCTAGGTCTCTATTATAATATGACAGACCTGCTAGATCTACTGTCTCTATTATATTATGACAGACCAGCTAGATCTACTGTCTCTATTATATTATGACAGACCAGCTAGATTTACTGTCTCTATGATATTATGACAGACCAGCTAGATCTACTGTCTCTATTATATTATGACAGACCAGCTAGATCTACTGTCTCTATTATACTATGACAGACCAGCTATATATACTGTCTCTATTATATTATGACAGACCAGCTAGATCTACTGTCTCTATTATATTATGACAGACAAGCGAGATATACTGCCTCTGTTAAATTATGACAGACCAGCTAGATCTACTGTCGCTATTGTATTATGACAGAACAGCTAGATCTCCTGTCTCTATTATATTATGACAGACCAGCTATATCTACTGTCTCTATTATACTATGACAGACCAGCTAGATATACTGTTTCTATTATATTATGAAAGACCAGCTAGATCTACTGTCTTTATTATATTATGACAGACCAGCTAGATCTACTGTCTCTATTATATTATGACAGAACAGCTAGATCTACTGCCTCTGTTAAATTATGACAGACCAGCTAGATCTACTGTCTCTATTATATTATGACCGACCAGCGAGATATACTGCCTCTGTTAAATTATGACAGACCAGCTAGATCTACTGTCTCTATTGTATTATGACAGAACAGCTAGATCTACTGTCTCTAGGTGTCTATTATATTATGACAGACCAGCTAGATCTACTATCTCCATTATATTATAACAGACCAGCTATATCTGCTGTCTCTATTTTATTATGACAGACCAGCTAGATCTACTGTCTCTATTATATTATGACAGACCAGCTAGATCTATTGCCTCTGTTAAAATATGACAGACCAGCTAGATCTCCTGTCTCTATTATCTTATGACAGACCAGCTAGATCTACTGTCTCTATTATATTATGACAGACTAGCTAGATCTACTATCTCTATTATATTATGACAGACCAGCTATATCTGCTGACTCTATTGTATTATGACAGACCAGCTAGATCTACTGTCTCTATTATATTATGAAAGACCAGCTAGATCTAGTGTCTCTATTAAATTATGACAGACCAGCTAGATCTACTATCTCTATTATATTATGACAGACCAGCTAGATCTACTGTCTCTATTATATTATGACAGATCAGCTAGATCTGCTGTCTCTATTAAATTATGACAGACCAGCTAGATCTACTATCTCTATTATATTATGACAGAACAGCTAGATCTACTGTCTCTAGGTCTCTATTATAATATGACAGACCTGCTAGATCTACTGTCTCTATGATATTATGACAGACCAGCTAGATCTACTGTCTCTATTATATTATGACAGACCAGCTAGATCTACTGTATCTACTATATTATGACAGACCAGCTAGATCTGCAGTCTCTATTAAATTATGACAGACCAGCTAGATTTACCGTCTCTATTATATTATGACAGACCAGCTATATCTCCTGTCTCTATTATATTATGACAGACCAGCTAGATCTACTGTCTCTATTATATTTTGACAGACCAGCTAGATATACTGTCTCTATTATATTTTGACAGACCAGGTATATCTCCTGTCTCTATTATATTATGACAGACCAGCTAGATCTACTGTCTCTATTATATTATGACAGACCAGCTAGATCTCCTGTCTCTATTATATTATGACAGACCAGCTAGATATACTGTCTCTATTATATTATGACAGACCAGCTAGATCTACTGTCTCTATTATACTATGACAGACCAGCTAGATATACTGTCTCTATTATCTTATGACAGACCAGCTAGATCTACTATCTCTATTATATTATGACAGACCAGCGAGATATACTGCCTCTGTTAAATTATGACAGACCAGCTAGATCTACTGTCTCTATTGTATTATGACAGAACAGCTAGATGTACTGTCTCTAGGTCTCTATTATATTATGACAGACCAGCTAGATCTACTATCTCTATTATATTATAACAGACCAGCTATATCTGCTGTCTCTATTTTATTATGACAGACCAGCTAGATCTGCTGTCTCTATTAAATTATGACAGACCAGCTAGATTTACTGTCTCTATTATTTTATGACAGACCAGCTAGATCTACTGTCTCTATTATATTATGACAGACCAGCTATATCTCCTGTCTCTATTATATTATGACAGACCAGCTAGATATACTGTCTCTATTATATTATGACAGACCAGCTAGATCTACTGTCTCTATTATATTATGACAGACCAGCTAGATCTGCTGTCTCTATTAAATTATGACAGACCAGCTAGATTTAATGTCTCTATTATATTATGACAGACCAGCTAGATCTACTGTCTCTATTATACTATGACAGACCAGCTAGATATACTGTCAATATTATATTATGACAGACCAGCTAGATCTACTGTCTCTATTATATTATGACAGACCAGCAAGATCTATTGTCTCTATTATATTATAACAGAACAGCTAGATCTACTCTCTCTAGGTCTCTATTATAATATGACAGACCTGCTAGATCTACTGTCTCTATTATATTATGACAGACCAGCTAGATCTACTGTCTCTATTTTATTATGACAGACCAGCTAGATCTACTGTCTCTATTATATTATGACAGACCAGCTAGATCTGCTTTCTCTATTAAATTAAGACAGACCAGCTAGATTTACTGTCTCTATAATATTATGACAGACCAGCTAGATCTACTGTCTCTATTATATTATGACAGACCAGCTATATCTCCTGTCTCTATTACATTATGACAGACCAGCTAGATATACTGTCTCTATTATATTATGACAGACCAGCTAGATCTACTGTCTCTATTATATTATGACAGATAAGCTAGATCTGCTGTCTCTATTAAATTATGACAGACCAGCTAGATCTCCTGTCTCTATTATATTATGAAAGACCAGCTAAATCTACTGTCTCTATTATACTATGACAGACCAGCTATATATACTGTCTCTATTATATTATGACAGACCAGCTAGATCTACTGTCTCTATTATATTATGACAGACCAGCGAGATATACTGCCTCTGTTAAATTATGACAGACCAGCTAGATCTACTGTCTCTATTGTATTATGACAGAACAGCTAGATCTACTATCTCTATTATATTATGACAGAACAGCTATATCTACTGTCTCTAGGTCTCTATTATAATATGACAGACCTGCTAGATCTACTGTCTCTATTATATTATGACAGACCAGCTAGATCTACTGTCTCTATTATATTATAACAGACCAGCTAGATCTGCTGTCTCTATTAAATTATGACAGACCAGCTAGATCTACTATCTCTATTATATTATGACAGAACAGCTAGATCTACTCTCTAGGTCTCTATTATAATATGATAGACCTGCTAGATCTACTGTTTCTATTATATTATGACAGACCAGCTAGATCTACTGTCTCTATTATATTGTGAAAGACCAGCTAGATCTACTGTCTCTATTATATTATGACAGACCAGCTAGATCTGCTGTCTCTATTAAATTATGACAGACCAGCTAGATTTACCGTCTCTATTATATTATGACAGACCAGCTAGATCTACTGTCTCAATTATATTTTGACAGACCAGCTAGATATACTGTCTCTATTATATTATAACAGACCAGCTAGATATACTGTCTCTATTATATTATGACAGACCAGCTAGATATACTGTCTCTATTATATTATGACAGACCAGCTAGATCTGCAGTCTCTATTTAATTATGACAGACCAGCTAGATTTACCGTCTCTATTATATTATGACAGACCAGCTATATCTGCTGTCTCTATTATATTATGACAGACCAGCTAGATCTACTGTCTCTATTATATTTTGACAGACCAGCTAGATATACTGTCTCTATTATATTTTGACAGACCAGCTATATCTCCTGTCTCTATTATATTATGACAGACCAGCTAGATCTACTGTCTCTATTATATTATGACAGACCAGCTAGATCTCCTGTCTCTATTATATTATGACAGACCAGCTAGATATACTGTCTCTATTATATTATGACAGACCAGCTAGATCTACTGTCTCTATTATATTATGACAGACCTGCTAGATCTGCTGTCTCTATTTAATTATGACAGAACAGCTAGATCTCCTGTCTCTATTATATTATGACAGACCGGCTAGATCTACTGTCTCTATTATACTATGACAGACCAGCTAGATATACTGTCTCTATTATATTATGAAAGACCAGCTAGATCTACTGTCTCTATTATATTATGACAGACCAGCGAGATATACTGCCTCTGTTAAATTATGACAGACCAGCTAGATCTACTGTCTCTATTGTATTATGACAGAACAGCTAGATGTACTCTCTCTAGGTCTCTATTATATTATGACAGACCAGCTAGATCTACTATCTCTATTATATTATAACAGACCAGCTAGATTTAATGTCTCTATTATATTATGAAAGACCAGCTAGATCTACTGTCTCTTTTATACTATGACAGACCAGCTAGATATACTGTCAATATTATATTATGACAGACCAGCTAGATCTACTGTCTCTATTATATTATGACAGACCAGCTAGATCTACTGTCTCTATTATATTATAACAGAACAGCTAGATCTACTGTCTCTAGGTCTCTATTATAATATGACAGACCTGCTAGATCTACTGTCTCTATTATATTATGACAGACCAGCTAGATCTACTGTCTCTATTATATTATGACAGACCAGCTAGATCTACTGTCTCTATTATATTATGACAGACCAGCTAGATCTGCTGTCTCTATTAAATTATGACAGACCAGCTAGATTTACTGTCTCTATAATATTATGACAGACCAGCTAGATCTAAAGTCTCTATTATATTATGACAGACCAGCTATATCTCCTGTCTCTATTATATTATGACAGACCAGCTAGATATACTGTCTCTATTATATTATGACAGACCAGCTAGATCTCCTGTCTCTATTATATTATGACAGACCAGCTAGATATACTGTCTCTATTATATTATGACAGACCAGCTAGATCTACTGTCTCTATTATATTATGACAGACCTGCTAGATCTACTGTCTCTATTATATTATGACAGACCAGCTAGATCTGCTGTCTCTATTATATTATGACAGACCAGCTAGATCTACTGTCTCTATTATATTATGACAGACCAGCTAGATCTACTGTCTCTATTATATTATAACAGAACAGCTAGATCTACTGTCTCTAGGTCTCTATTATAATATGACAGACCTGCTAGATCTACTGTCTCTTTTATATTATGACAGACCAGCTAGATTTACTGTCTCTATTATATTATGACAGACCAGCTAGATCTGCTGTCTCTATTAAATTATGACAGACCAGCTATATCTGCTGTCTCTATTGTATTATGACAGACCAGCTAGATCTACTGTCTCTATTATATTATGACAGACCAGCTAGATCTAGTGTCTCTGTTAAATTATGACAGACCAGCTAGATCTACTATCTCTATTATATTATGACAGAACAGCTAGATCTACTGTCTCTAGGTCTCTATGATAATATGACAGACCTTCTAGATCTACTGTCTCTATTATATTATGACAGACCAGCTAGATCTACTGTCTCTATTATATTATGACAGACCAGCTAGATCTGCTGTCTCTATTAAATTATGACAGACCAGCTAGATCTACTGTCTCTAGGTCTCTATTATAATATGACAGACCTACTAGATCTACTGTCTCTATTATATTATGACAGACCAGCTAGATCTACTGTCTCTATTATATTATGACAGACCAGCTAGATCTGCTGTCTCTATTATATTATGACAGACCAGCTAGATCTACTGTCTCTATTATATTATGACAGACCAGCTAGATCTACTGTCTCTATTATATTATAACAGAACAGCTAGATCTACTGTCTCTAGGTCTCTATTATAATATGACAGACCTGCTAGATCTACTGTCTCTTTTATATTATGACAGACCAGCTAGATCTACTGTCTCTATTATATTATGACAGACCAGCTAGATCTGCTGTCTCTATTAAATTATGACAGACCAGCTATATCTGCTGTCTCTATTGTATTATGACAGACCAGCTAGATCTACTGTCTCTATTATATTATGACAGACCAGCTAGATCTAGTGTCTCTGTTAAATTATGACAGACCAGCTAGATCTACTATCTCTATTATATTATGACAGAACAGCTAGATCTACTGTCTCTAGGTCTCTATGATAATATGACAGACCTTCTAGATCTACTGTCTCTATTATATTATGACAGACCAGCTAGATCTACTGTCTCTATTATATTATGACAGACCAGCTAGATCTGCTGTCTCTATTAAATGATGACAGACCAGCTAGATCTACTGTCTCTAGGTCTCTATTATAATATGACAGACCTACTAGATCTACTGTCTCTATTATATTATGACAGATCAGCTAGATCTACTGTCTCTATTATATTATGACAGACCAGCTAGATCTGCTGTCTCTATTATATTATGACAGACCAGCTAGATCTACTGTCTCTATTATATTATGACAGACCAGCTAGATCTGCTGTCTCTATTAAATTATGACAGACCAGCTATATCTGCTGTCTCTATTGTATTATGACAGACCATCTAGATCTACTGTCTCTATTATATTATGACAGACCAGCTAGATCTAGTGTCTCTATTAAATTATGACAGACCAGCTAGATCTACTATTTCTATAATATTATGACAGAACAGCTAGATCTACTGTCTCTAGTTCTCTATTATAATATGACAGACCTTCTAGATCTACTGTCTCTATTATATTATGACAGACCAGCTAGATCTACTGTCTCTATTAAATTATGACAGACGAGCTAGATCTACTATCTCTATTATATTATGACAGAACAGCTATATCTACTGTCCCTAGGTCTCTATTATAATATGACAGACCTACTAGATCTCCTGTCTCTATTATATTATGACAGACCAGCTAGATCTACTGTCTCTATTATTTTATGACAGACCAGCTAGATCTACTGTCTCTATTATATTATGACAGACCAGCTAGATCTGCTGTCTCTATTAAATTATGACAGACCAGCTATATCTCCTGTCTCTATTATATTATGACAGACCAGCTAGATCTACTGTCTCTATTATATTATGAGAGACCAGCTAGATCTGCTGTCTCTATTAAATTATGACAGACCTGCTAGATCTGCTGTCTCTATTTAATTATGACAGAACAGCTAGATCTCCTGTCTCTATTATATTATGACAGACCGGCTAGATCTACTGTCTCTATTATACTATGACAGACCAGCTAGATATACTGTCTCTATTATATTATGAAAGACCAGCTAGATCTACTGTCTCTATTATATTATGACAGACCAGCGAGATATACTGCCTCTGTTAAATTATGACAGACCAGCTAGATCTACTGTCTCTATTGTATTATGACAGAACAGCTAGATGTACTCTCTCTAGGTCTCTATTATATTATGACAGACCAGCTAGATCTACTATCTCTATTATATTATAACAGACCAGCTATATCTGCTGTCTCTATTTTATTATGACAGACCAGCTAGATCTGCTGTCTCTATTAAATTATGACAGACCAGCTAGATTTAATGTCTCTATTATATTATGAAAGACCAGCTAGATCTACTGTCTCTTTTATACTATGACAGACCAGCTAGATATACTGTCAATATTATATTATGACAGACCAGCTAGATCTACTGTCTCTATTATATTATGACAGACCAGCTAGATCTACTGTCTCTATTATATTATAACAGAACAGCTAGATCTACTGTCTCTAGGTCTCTATTATAATATGACAGACCTGCTAGATCTACTGTCTCTATTATATTATGACAGACCAGCTAGATCTACTGTCTCTATTATATTATGACAGACCAGCTAGATCTACTGTCTCTATTATATTATGACAGACCAGCTAGATCTGCTGTCTCTATTAAATTATGGCAGACCAGCTAGATTTACTGTCTCTATAATATTATGACAGACCAGCTAGATCTAAAGTCTCTATTATATTATGACAGACCAGCTATATCTCCTGTCTCTATTATATTATGACAGACCAGCTAGATATACTGTCTCTATTATATTATGACAGACCAGCTAGATCTCCTGTCTCTATTATATTATGACAGACCAGCTAGATATACTGTCTCTATTATATTATGACAGACCAGCTAGATCTACTGTCTCTATTATATTATGACAGACCTGCTAGATCTACTGTCTCTATTATATTATGACAGACCAGCTAGATCTGCTGTCTCTATTATATTATGACAGACCAGCTAGATCTACTGTCTCTATTATATTATGACAGACCAGCTAGATCTACTGTCTCTATTATATTATAACAGAACAGCTAGATCTACTGTCTCTAGGTCTCTATTATAATATGACAGACCTGCTAGATCTACTGTCTCTTTTATATTATGACAGACCAGCTAGATCTGCTGTCTCTATTAAATTATGACAGACCAGCTATATCTGCTGTCTCTATTGTATTATGACAGACCAGCTAGATCTACTGTCTCTATTATATTATGACAGACCAGCTAGATCTAGTGTCTCTGTTAAATTATGACAGACCAGCTAGATCTACTATCTCTATTATATTATGACAGAACAGCTAGATCTACTGTCTCTAGGTCTCTATGATAATATGACAGACCTTCTAGATCTACTGTCTCTATTATATTATGACAGACCAGCTAGATCTACTGTCTCTATTATATTATGACAGACCAGCTAGATCTGCTGTCTCTATTAAATTATGACAGACCAGCTAGATCTACTGTCTCTAGGTCTCTATTATAATATGACAGACCTACTAGATCTACTGTCTCTATTATATTATGACAGACCAGCTAGATCTACTGTCTCTATTATATTATGACAGACCAGCTAGATCTGCTGTCTCTATTATATTATGACAGACCAGCTAGATCTACTGTCTCTATTATATTATGACAGACCAGCTAGATCTACTGTCTCTATTATATTATAACAGAACAGCTAGATCTACTGTCTCTAGGTCTCTATTATAATATGACAGACCTGCTAGATCTACTGTCTCTTTTATATTATGACAGACCAGCTAGATCTACTGTCTCTATTATATTATGACAGACCAGCTAGATCTGCTGTCTCTATTAAATTATGACAGACCAGCTATATCTGCTGTCTCTATTGTATTATGACAGACCAGCTAGATCTACTGTCTCTATTATATTATGACAGACCAGCTAGATCTAGTGTCTCTGTTAAATTATGACAGACCAGCTAGATCTACTATCTCTATTATATTATGACAGAACAGCTAGATCTACTGTCTCTAGGTCTCTATGATAATATGACAGACCTTCTAGATCTACTGTCTCTATTATATTATGACAGACCAGCTAGATCTACTGTCTCTATTAAATGATGACAGACCAGCTAGATCTACTGTCTCTAGGTCTCTATTATAATATGACAGACCTACTAGATCTACTGTCTCTATTATATTATGACAGATCAGCTAGATCTACTGTCTCTATTATATTATGACAGACCAGCTAGATCTGCTGTCTCTATTATATTATGACAGACCAGCTAGATCTACTGTCTCTATTATATTATGACAGACCAGCTAGATCTGCTGTCTCTATTAAATTATGACAGACCAGCTATATCTGCTGTCTCTATTGTATTATGACAGACCATCTAGATCTACTGTCTCTATTATATTATGACAGACCAGCTAGATCTAGTGTCTCTATTAAATTATGACAGACCAGCTAGATCTACTATTTCTATAATATTATGACAGAACAGCTAGATCTACTGTCTCTAGTTCTCTATTATAATATGACAGACCTTCTAGATCTACTGTCTCTATTATATTATGACAGACCAGCTAGATCTACTGTCTCTATTAAATTATGACAGACGAGCTAGATCTACTATCTCTATTATATTATGACAGAACAGCTATATCTACTGTCCCTAGGTCTCTATTATAATATGACAGACCTACTAGATCTCCTGTCTCTATTATATTATGACAGACCAGCTAGATCTACTGTCTCTATTATTTTATGACAGACCAGCTAGATCTACTGTCTCTATTATATTATGACAGACCAGCTAGATCTGCTGTCTCTATTAAATTATGACAGACCAGCTATATCTCCTGTCTCTATTATATTATGACAGACCAGCTAGATCTACTGTCTCTATTATACTATGACAGACCAGCTAGATATACTGTCTCTATTATATTATGAGAGACCAGCTAGATCTGCTGTCTCTATTAAATTATGACAGACCAGCTAGATTTCCTGTCTCTATTATATTATGACAGACCAGCTAGATCTACTGTCTCTATTATACTATGACAGACCAGCTAGATATACTGTCTCTATTATATTATGACAGACCAGCGAGATATACTGCCTCTGTTAAATTATGACAGACCAGCTAGATCTACTGTGTCTATTGTATTATGACAGAACAGCTAGATCTACTGTCTCTAGGTCTCTATTATATTATGACAGACCAGCTAGATCTACTATCTCTATTATATTATAACAGACCAGCTATATCTGTTGTCTCTGTTTTATTATGACAGACCAGCTAGATCTGCTGTCTCTATTAAATTATGACAGACCAGATAGATTTACTGTCTCTATTATATTATGACAGACCAGCTATTTCTCCTGTCTCTATTATATTATGACAGACCAGCTAGATCTACTGTCTCTAGGTCTCTATTATAATATGACAGACCTGCTAGATCTACTGTCTCTATTATATTATGACAGACCAGCTGGATATACTGTCTCTTTTATATTATGACAGACCAGCTAGATCTACTGTCTCTATTATATTATGAAAGACCAGCTAGATCTGCTGTCTCTATTAAATTATGACAGAACAGCTAGATCTCCTGTCTCTATTATGTTATGACAGACCAGCTAGATCTACTGTCTCTATTATACTATGACAGACCAGCTATATATACTGTCTCTATTATATTATGACAGACCAGCTAGATCTACTATCTCTATTATATTATGACAGAACAGCTAGATCTACTGTCTCTAGGTCTCTATGATAATATGACAGACCTTCTAGATCTACTGTCTCTATTATATTATGACAGACCAGCTAGATCTACTGTCTCTATTATATTATGACAGACCAGCTAGATCTGCTGTCTCTATTAAATTATGACAGACCAGCTAGATCTACTGTCTCTAGGTCTCTATTATAATATGACAGACCTACTAGATCTACTGTCTCTATTATATTATGACAGACCAGCTAGATCTACTGTCTCTATTATATTATGACAGACCAGCTAGATCTGCTGTCTCTATTATATTATGACAGACCAGCTAGATCTACTGTCTCTATTATATTATGACAGACCAGCTAGATCTACTGTCTCTATTATATTATAACAGAACAGCTAGATCTACTGTCTCTAGGTCTCTATTATAATATGACAGACCTGCTAGATCTACTGTCTCTTTTATATTATGACAGACCAGCTAGATCTACTGTCTCTATTATATTATGACAGACCAGCTAGATCTGCTGTCTCTATTAAATTATGACAGACCAGCTATATCTGCTGTCTCTATTGTATTATGACAGACCAGCTAGATCTACTGTCTCTATTATATTATGACAGACCAGCTAGATCTAGTGTCTCTGTTAAATTATGACAGACCAGCTAGATCTACTATCTCTATTATATTATGACAGAACAGCTAGATCTACTGTCTCTAGGTCTCTATGATAATATGACAGACCTTCTAGATCTACTGTCTCTATTATATTATGACAGACCAGCTAGATCTACTGTCTCTATTATATTATGACAGACCAGCTAGATCTGCTGTCTCTATTAAATGATGACAGACCAGCTAGATCTACTATCTCTATTATATTATAACAGACCAGCTATATCTGTTGTCTCTGTTTTATTATGACAGACCAGCTAGATCTGCTGTCTCTATTAAATTATGACAGACCAGATAGATTTACTGTCTCTATTATATTATGACAGACCAGCTATTTCTCCTGTCTCTATTATATTATGACAGACCAGCTAGATCTACTGTCTCTAGGTCTCTATTATAATATGACAGACCTGCTAGATCTACTGTCTCTATTATATTATGACAGACCAGCTGGATATACTGTCTCTTTTATATTATGACAGACCAGCTAGATCTACTGTCTCTATTATATTATGAAAGACCAGCTAGATCTGCTGTCTCTATTAAATTATGACAGAACAGCTAGATCTCCTGTCTCTATTATGTTATGACAGACCAGCTAGATCTACTGTCTCTATTATACTATGACAGACCAGCTATATATACTGTCTCTATTATATTATGACAGACCAGCTAGATCTACTGTCTCTATTATATTATGACAGACCAGCGAGATATACTGCCTCTGTTAAATTATGACAGACCAGCTAGATCTACTGTCTCTATTGTATTATGACAGAACAGCTAGATCTCCTGTCTCTATTATATTATGACAGTCAAGCTATATCTACTGTCTCTATTATACTATGACAGACCAGCTAGATCTACTGTCTATATTATATTATGACAGACCAGCTAGATCTACTGTCTCTATTATATTATGACAGACCAGCGAGATATACTGCCTCTGTTAAATTATGACAGACCAGCTAGATCTATGGTCTCTATTGTATTATGACAGAATAGCTAGATCTCCTGTCTCTATTATATTATGACAGACCAGCTATATCTACTGTCTCTATTATACTATGACAGACCAGCTAGATATACTGTCTCTATTATATTACGACAGACCAGCTAGATCTACTGTCTCTATTATATTATGACAGACCAGCGAGATATACTGCCTCTGTTAAATTATGACAGACCAGCTAGATCTACTGTCTCTATTGTATTATGACAGAACAGCTAGATCTACTGTCTCTAGGTCTCTATTATATTATGACAGACCAGCTAGATCTACTATCTCTATTATATTACAACAGACCAGCTATATCTGCTGTCTCTATTAAATTATGACAGACCAGCTAGATCTCCTGTCTCTATTATATTATGACAGACCAGCTATATCTACTGTCTCTATTATACTATGACAGACCAGCTAGATATACTGTCTCTATTATATTATGAAAGACCAGCTAGATCTATTGTCTCTATTATATTATGACAGACCAGCTAGATCTACTGTCTCTATTATATTATGACAGACCAGCTAGATCTACTGTCTCTATTATATTATGACAGACCTGCTAGATCTGCTGTCTCTATTAAATTATGACAGGCCAGCTAGATCTCCCGTCTCTATTATATTATGACAGACCAGCTAGATCTACTGTCTCGATTATACTATGACAGACCAGCTAGATAGACTGTCTCTATTATATTATGACAGACCAGCTAGATCTACTGTCTCTATTATATTATGACAGACTAGCGAGATATACTGCCTCTGTTAAATTATGACAGACCAGCTAGATCTATGGTCTCTATTGTATTATGACAGAACAGCTAGATCTCCTGTCTCTATTATATTATGACAGACCAGCTATATCTACTGTCTCTATTATACTATGACAGACCAGCTAGATATACTGTCTCTATTATATTATGACAGACCAGCTAGATCTACTGTCTCTATTATATTATGACAGACCAGCGAGATATACTGCCTCTGTTAAATTATGACAGACCAGCTAGATCTACTGTCTCTATTGTATTATGACAGAACAGCTAGATCTACTGTCTATAGGTCTCTATTATATTATGACAGACCAGCTAGATCTACTATCATTTATTATATTATAACAGACCAGCTATATCTGCTGTCTCTATTAAATTATGACAGACCAGCTAGATCTCCTGTCTCTATTATATTATGACAGACCAGCTAGATCTACTGTCTCTATTATATTATGACAGACCAGCGAGATATACTGCCTCTGTTAAATTATGACAGACCAGCTAGATCTACTGTCTCTATTGTATTATGACAGAACAGCTAGATCTACTGTCTCTAGGTCTCTATTATATTATGACAGACCAGCTAGATCTACTATCTCTATTATATTATAACAGACCAGCTATATCTGCTGTCTCTATTTTATTATGACAGACCAGCTAGATCTACTGTCTCTATTATATTATGACAGACCAGCTAGATCTATTGCCTCTGTTATATTATGACAGACCAGCTAGATCTATTGCCTCTGTTATATTATGACAGACCAGCTAGATCTCCTGTCTCTATTATATTATGACAGACCAGCTAGATCTACTGTCTCTATTATATTATGACAGACAAGCGAGATATACTGCCTCTGTTAAATTATGACAGACCAGCTAGATCTACTGTCGCTATTGTATTATGACAGAACAGCTAGATCTCCTGTCTCTATTATATTATGACAGACCAGCTATATCTACTGTCTCTATTATACTATGACAGACCAGCTAGATATACTGTTTCTATTATATTATGAAAGACCAGCTAGATCTACTGTCTTTATTATATTATGACAGACCAGCTAGATCTACTGTCTCTATTATATTATGACAGAACAGCTAGATCTACTGCCTCTGTTAAATTATGACAGACCAGCTAGATCTACTGTCTCTATTATATTATGACCGACCAGCGAGATATACTGCCTCTGTTAAATTATGACAGACCAGCTAGATCTACTGTCTCTATTGTATTATGACAGAACAGCTAGATCTACTGTCTCTAGGTGTCTATTATATTATGACAGACCAGCTAGATCTACTATCTCCATTATATTATAACAGACCAGCTATATCTGCTGTCTCTATTTTATTATGACAGACCAGCTAGATCTACTGTCTCTATTATATTATGACAGACCAGCTAGATCTATTGCCTCTGTTAAAATATGACAGACCAGCTAGATCTCCTGTCTCTATTATCTTATGACAGACCAGCTAGATCTACTGTCTCCATTATATTATGACAGACTAGCTAGATCTACTATCTCTATTATATTATGACAGACCAGCTATATCTGCTGACTCTATTGTATTATGACAGACCAGCTAGATCTACTGTCTCTATTATATTATGAAAGACCAGCTAGATCTAGTGTCTCTATTAAATTATGACAGACCAGCTAGATCTACTATCTCTATTATATTATGACAGACCAGCTAGATCTACTGTCTCTATTATATTATGACAGATCAGCTAGATCTGCTGTCTCTATTAAATTATGACAGACCAGCTAGATCTACTATCTCTATTATATTATGACAGAACAGCTAGATCTACTGTCTCTAGGTCTCTATTATAATATGACAGACCTGCTAGATCTACTGTCTCTATGATATTATGACAGACCAGCTAGATCTACTGTCTCTATTATATTATGACAGACCAGCTAGATCTACTGTATCTACTATATTATGACAGACCAGCTAGATCTGCAGTCTCTATTAAATTATGACAGACCAGCTAGATTGACCGTCTCTATTATATTATGACAGACCAGCTATATCTCCTGTCTCTATTATATTATGACAGACCAGCTAGATCTACTGTCTCTATTATATTTTGACAGACCAGCTAGATATACTGTCTCTATTATATTTTGACAGACCAGGTATATCTCCTGTCTCTATTATATTATGACAGACCAGCTAGATCTACTGTCTCTATTATATTATGACAGACCAGCTAGATCTCCTGTCTCTATTATATTATGACAGACCAGCTAGATATACTGTCTCTATTATATTATGACAGACCAGCTAGATCTACTGTCTCTATTATACTATGACAGACCAGCTAGATATACTGTCTCTATTATCTTATGACAGACCAGCTAGATCTACTATCTCTATTATATTATGACAGACCAGCGAGATATACTGCCTCTGTTAAATTATGACAGACCAGCTAGATCTACTGTCTCTATTGTATTATGACAGAACAGCTAGATGTACTGTCTCTAGGTCTCTATTATATTATGACAGACCAGCTAGATCTACTATCTCTATTATATTATAACAGACCAGCTATATCTGCTGTCTCTATTTTATTATGACAGACCAGCTAGATCTGCTGTCTCTATTAAATTATGACAGACCAGCTAGATTTACTGTCTCTATTATTTTATGACAGACCAGCTAGATCTACTGTCTCTATTATATTATGACAGACCAGCTATATCTCCTGTCTCTATTATATTATGACAGACCAGCTAGATATACTGTCTCTATTATATTATGACAGACCAGCTAGATCTACTGTCTCTATTATATTATGAAAGACCAGCTAGATCTGCTGTCTCTATTAAATTATGACAGACCAGCTAGATTTAATGTCTCTATTATATTATGACAGACCAGCTAGATCTACTGTCTCTATTATACTATGACAGACCAGCTAGATATACTGTCAATATTATATTATGACAGACCAGCTAGATCTACTGTCTCTATTATATTATGACAGACCAGCTAGATCTATTGTCTCTATTATATTATAACAGAACAGCTAGATCTACTGTCTCTAGGTCTCTATTATAATATGACAGACCTGCTAGATCTACTGTCTCTATTATATTATGACAGACCAGCTAGATCTACTGTCTCTATTTTATTATGACAGACCAGCTAGATCTACTGTCTCTATTATATTATGACAGACCAGCTAGATCTGCTTTCTCTATTAAATTATGACAGACCAGCTAGATTTACTGTCTCTATAATATTATGACAGACCAGCTAGATCTACTGTCTCTATTATATTATGACAGACCAGCTATATCTCCTGTCTCTATTAAATTATGACAGACCAGCTAGATTTACTGTCTCTATAATATTATGACAGACCAGCTAGATCTACTGTCTCTATTATATTATGACAGACCAGCTAGATATACTGTCTCTATTATATTATGACAGACCAGCTAGATCTGCTGTCTCTATTATATTATGACAGATAAGCTAGATCTGCTGTCTCTATTAAATTATGACAGACCAGCTAGATCTCCTGTCTCTATTATATTATGAAAGACCAGCTAAATCTACTGTCTCTATTATACTATGACAGACCAGCTATATATACTGTCTCTATTATATTATGACAGACCAGCTAGATCTACTGTCTCTATTATATTATGACAGACCAGCGAGATATACTGCCTCTGTTAAATTATGACAGACCAGCTAGATCTACTGTCTCTATTGTATTATGACAGAACAGCTAGATCTACTATCTCTATTATATTATGACAGAACAGCTATATCTACTGTCTCTAGGTCTCTATTATAATATGACAGACCTGCTAGATCTACTGTCTCTATTATATTATGACAGACCAGCTAGATCTACTGTCTCTATTATATTATGACAGACCAGCTAGATCTGCTGTCTCTATTAAATTATGACAGACCAGCTAGATCTACTATCTCTATTATATTATGACAGAACAGCTAGATCTACTCTCTAGGTCTCTATTATAATATGATAGACCTGCTAGATCTACTGTTTCTATTATATTATGACAGACCAGCTAGATCTACTGTCTCTATTATATTGTGAAAGACCAGCTAGATCTACTGTCTCTATTATATTATGACAGACCAGCTAGATCTGCTGTCTCTATTAAATTATGACAGACCAGCTAGATTTACCGTCTCTATTATATTATGACAGACCAGCTAGATCTACTGTCTCAATTATATTTTGACAGACCAGCTAGATATACTGTCTCTATTAAATTATGACAGACCAGCTATATCTCCTGTCTCTATTATATTATGACAGACCAGCTATATATACTGTCTCTATTATATTATGACAGACCAGCTAGATCTGCTGTCTCTATTAAATTATGACAGACCAGCTAGATCTCCTGTCTCTATTATATTATGACAGACCAGCTAGATCTAGTGTCTCTGTTAAATTATGACAGACCAGCTAGATCTACTATCTCTATTATATTATGACAGAACAGCTAGATCTACTGTCTCTAGGTCTCTATGATAATATGACAGACCTTCTAGATCTACTGTCTCTATTATATTATGACAGACCAGCTAGATCTACTGTCTCTATTATATTATGACAGACCAGCTAGATCTGCTGTCTCTATTAAATGATGACAGACCAGCTAGATCTACTGTCTCTAGGTCTCTATTATAATATGACAGACCTACTAGATCTACTGTCTCTATTATATTATGACAGATCAGCTAGATCTACTGTCTCTATTATATTATGACAGACCAGCTAGATCTGCTGTCTCTAATATATTATGACAGACCAGCTAGATCTACTGTCTCTATTATATTATGACAGACCAGCTAGATCTGCTGTCTCTATTAAATTATGACAGACCAGCTATATCTGCTGTCTCTATTGTATTATGACAGACCATCTAGATCTACTGTCTCTATTATATTATGACAGACCAGCTAGATCTAGTGTCTCTATTAAATTATGACAGACCAGCTAGATCTACTATTTCTATAATATTATGACAGAACAGCTAGATCTACTGTCTCTAGTTCTCTATTATAATATGACAGACCTTCTAGATCTACTGTCTCTATTATATTATGACAGACCAGCTAGATCTACTGTCTCTATTAAATTATGACAGACGAGCTAGATCTACTATCTCTATTATATTATGACAGAACAGCTATATCTACTGTCCCTAGGTCTCTATTATAATATGACAGACCTACTAGATCTCCTGTCTCTATTATATTATGACAGACCAGCTAGATCTACTGTCTCTATTATTTTATGACAGACCAGCTAGATCTACTGTCTCTATTATATTATGACAGACCAGCTAGATCTGCTGTCTCTATTAAATTATGACAGACCAGCTATATCTCCTGTCTCTATTATATTATGACAGACCAGCTAGATCTACTGTGTCTATTGTATTATGACAGAACAGCTAGATCTACTGTCTCTAGGTCTCTATTATATTATGACAGACCAGCTAGATCTACTATCTCTATTATATTATAACAGACCAGCTATATCTGTTGTCTCTGTTTTATTATGACAGACCAGCTAGATCTGCTGTCTCTATTAAATTATGACAGACCAGATAGATTTACTGTCTCTATTATATTATGACAGACCAGCTATTTCTCCTGTCTCTATTATATTATGACAGACCAGCTAGATCTAAAGTCTCTATTATATTATGACAGACCAGCTAGATCTACTGTCTCTATTATATTATGACAGACCAGCTAGATCTGCTGTCTCTATTAAATTATAACAGACCAGCTAGATTTACTGTCTCTATTATATTATGACAGACCAGCTATATCTCCTGTCTCTATTATATTATGACATACCAGCTAGATCTACTGTCTCTGTTATATTATGACAGACCAGCTAGATCTACTGTCTCTATTATATTATAACAGAACAGCTAGATCTACTGTCTCTAGGTCTCTATTATAATATCACAGACCTGCTAGATCTACTGTCTCTATTATTTTATGACAGACCAGCTAGATCTACTGTCTCTATTATATTATGACAGACCAGCTAGATCTGCTGTCGCTATTAAATTATGACAGACGAGCTAGATCTACTGTCTCTAGGTCTCTATTATAATATGACAGACCTACTAGATCTACTGTCTCTATTATATTATGACAGACCAGCTAGATCTACTGTCTCTATTATATTATGACAGACCAGCTAGATCTGCTGTCTCTATTATGTTATGACAGACCAGCTAGATCTACTGTCTCTATTATATTATGACAGACCAGCTAGATCTACTGTCTCTATTATATTATGACAGACCAGCTAGATCTAGTTTCTCTATTAAATTATGACAGACCAGCTAGATCTACTATCTCTATTATATTATGACAGAACAGCTAGATCTACTGTCTCTAGGTCTCTATTATAATATGACAGACCTTCTAGATCTACTGTCTCTATTATATTATGACAGACCAGCTAGATATACTGTCTCTATTATATTATGACAGACCAGCTATATCTCCTGTCTCTATTATATTATGACAGACCAGCTAGATCTGCTGTCTCTATTAAATTATAACAGACTAGCTAGATCTCCTGTCTCTATTATATTATGACAGACCAGCTATATCTACTGTCTCTATTATACTATGACAGACCAGCTAGATATACTGTCTCTATTATATTATGACAGACCAGCTATATCTACTGTCTCTATTATATTATGACAGACCAGCGAGATATACTGCCTCTGTTAAATTATGACAGACCAGCTAGATCTACTGTGTCTATTGTATTATGACAGAACAACTAGATCTACTGTCTCTAGGTCTCTATTATATTATGACAGACCAGCTAGATCTACTATCTCTATTATATTATAACAGACCAGCTATATCTGTTGTCTCTGTTTTATTATGAAAGACCAGCTAGATCTGCTGTCTCTATTAAATTATGACAGACCAGCTAGATTTACTGTCTCAATTATATTATGACAGACCAGCTAGATCTACTGTCTCTATTATATTATGACAGACCAACTACATCTACTGTCTCTGTTACATTATGACAGACCAGCTAGATCTACTGTCTCTATTATATTATGACAGACCAACTAGATCTACTGTCTCTGTTATATTATGACAGACCAGCTAGATCTACTGTCTCTATTATATTATGACAGACTAGCTAGATCTACCATCTCTATTATATTATGACAGACCAGCTATATCTGCTGTCTCTATTGTATTATGACAGACCAGCTAGATCTACTGTATCTATTATATTATGACAGACCAGCTAGATCTAGTGTCTCTATTAAATTATGACAGACCAGCTAGATCTACTTTCTCTATTATATTATGACAGAACAGCTAGATCTACTGTCTCTAGGTCTCTATTATAATATGACAGACCTGCTAGATCTACTGTCTCTATTATATTATGACAGACCAGCTAGATCTACTGTCTCTATTATATTATAACAGACCAGCTAGATCTACTGTCTCTAGGTCTCTATTATGATATGACAGACCTGCTAGATCTACTGTCTCTATTATATTATGACAGACCAGCTAGATCTGCTGTCGCTATTATATTATGACAGACCAGCTAGATCTACTGTCTCTATTATATTATGACAGACCAGCTAGATCTACTGTCTCTATTATATTATAACAGAACAGCTAGATCTACTGTCTCTAGGTCTCTATTATAATATGACAGACCTGCTAGATCTACTGTCTCTTTTATATTATGACAGACCAGCTAGATCTACTGTCTCTATTATATTATGACAGACCAGCTAGATCTGCTGTCTCTGTTAAATTATGACAGACCAGCTAGATCTACTATCTCTATTATATTATGACAGAACAGCTAGATCTACTGTCTCTAGGTCTCTATTATAATATGACAGACCTTCTAGATCTACTGTCTCTATTATATTATGACAGACCAGCTAGATCTACTGTCTCTATTATATTATGACAGACCAGCTAGATCTGCTGTCTCTATTATATTATGACAGACCAGCTAGATCTACTGTCTCTATTATATTATGACAGACAAGCTAGATCTGCTGTCTCTATTAAATTATGACAGACCAACTATATCTGCTGTCTCTATTGTATTATGACAGACCATCTAGATCTACTGTCTCTATTATATTATGACAGACCAGCTAGATCTAGTGTCTCTATTAAATTATGACAGACCAGCTAGATCTACTATTTCTATTATATTATGACAGAACAGCTAGATCTACTGTCTCTAGGTCTCTATTATAATATGACAGACCTTCTAGATCTACTGTCTCTATTATCTTATGACAGACCAGCTAGATCTACTGTCTCTATTAAATTATGACAGACGAGCTAGATCTACTATCTCTATTATATTATGACAGAACAGCTAGATCTACTGTCTCTAGGTCTCCATTATAATATGACAGACCTACTAGATCTACTGTCTCTATTATATTATGACAGACCAGCTAGATCTACTGTCTCTATTATTTTATGACAGACCAGCTAGATCTACTGTCTCTATTATATTATGACAGACCAGCTAGATCTGCTGTCTCTATTAAATTATGACAGACCAGCTAGATTTACTGTCTCTATTATATTATGACAGACCAGCTATATCTCCTGTCTCTATTATATTATGACAGACCAGCTAGATCTACTGTCTCTATTATATTATGAGAGACCAGCTAGATCTGCTGTCTCTATTAAATTATGACAGACCAGCTAGATTTCCTGTCTCTATTATATTATGACAGACCAGCTAGATCTACTGTCTCTATTATACTATGACAGACCAGCTAGATATACTGTCTCTATTATATGATGACAGACCAGCGAGATATACTGCCTCTGTTAAATTATGACAGACCAGCTAGATCTACTGTGTCTATTGTATTATGACAGAACAGCTAGATCTACTGTCTCTAGGTCTCTATTATATTATGACAGACCAGCTAGATCTACTATCTCTATTATATTATAACAGACCAGCTATATCTGTTGTCTCTGTTTTATTATGACAGACCAGCTAGATCTGCTGTCTCTATTAAATTATGACAGACCAGCTAGATTTACTGTCTCTATTATATTATGACAGACCAGCTATTTCTCCTGTCTCTATTATATTATGACAGACCAGCTAGATCTACTGTCTCTATTATATTATGACAGACCAGCTAGATCTACTGTCTCTATTATATTATGACAGACCAGCTAGATCTGCTGTCTCTATTAAATTATAACAGACCAGCTAGATTTACTGTCTCTATTATATTATGACAGACCAGCTATATCTCCTGTCTCTATTATATTATGACAAACCAGCTAGATCTACTGTCTCTGTTATATTATGACAGACCAGCTAGATCTACTGTCTCTATTATATTATAACAGAACAGCTAGATCTACTGTCTCTAGGTCTCTATTATAATAAGACAGACCTGCTAGATCTACTGTCTCTATTATATTATGACAGACCAGCTAGATCTACTGTCTCTATTATATTATGACAGACCAGCTAGATCTGCTGTCTCTATTAAATTATGACAGACCAGCTATATCTGCTGTCTCTATTGTATTATGACAGACCAGCTAGATCTACTGTCTCTATTATATTATGACAGACCAGCTAGATCTAGTGTCTCTATTATATTATGACAGACCAGAGATATATCCTGTCTCTATTATATTATGACATACCAGCTAGATCTACTGTCTCTGTTATATTATGACAGACCAGCTAGATCTACTGTCTCTATTATATTATGACAGACCAGCTAGATTTACTGTCTCTATTATATTATGACAGACCAGCTATATCTCCTGTCTCTATTATATTATGACAGACCAGCTAGATCTACTGTCTCTATTATATTATGAGAGACCAGCTAGATCTGCTGTCTCTATTAAATTATGACAGACCAGCTAGATTTCCTGTCTCTATTATATTATGACAGACCAGCTAGATCTACTGCCTCTGTTAAATTATGACAGACCAGCTAGATCTACTGTGTCTATTGTATTATGACAGAACAGCTAGATCTACTGTCTCTAGGTCTCTATTATATTATGACAGACCAGCTAGATCTACTATCTCTATTATATTATAACAGACCAGCTATATCTGTTGTCTCTGTTTTATTATGACAGACCAGCTAGATCTGCTGTCTCTATTAAATTATGACAGACCAGCTAGATTTACTGTCTCTATTATATTATGACAGAACAGCTATTTCTCCTGTCTCTATTATATTATGACAGACCAGCTAGATCTACTGTCTCTATTATATTATGACAGACCAGCTAGATCTACTGCCTCTATTATATTATGACAGACCAGCTAGATCTGCTGTCTCTATTAAATTATAACAGACCAGCTAGATTTACTGTCTCTATTATATTATGACAGACCAGCTATATCTCCTGTCTCTATAATATATTATGACATACCAGCTAGATCTACTGTCTCTGTTATATTATGACAGACCAGCTAGATCTACTGTCTCTATTATATTATAACAGAACAGCTAGATCTACTGTCTCTAGGTCTCTATTATAATAAGACAGACCTGCTAGATCTACTGTCTCTATTATATTATGACAGACCAGCTAGATCTACTGTCTCTATTATATTATGACAGACCAGCTAGATCTGCTGTCTCTATTAAATTATGACAGACCAGCTATATCTGCTGTCTCTATTGTATTATGACAGACCAGCTAGATCTACTGTCTCTATTATATTATGACAGACCAGCTAGATCTAGTGTCTCTATTATATTATGACAGACCAGAGATATATCCTGTCTCTATTATATTATGACATACCAGCTAGATCTACTGTCTCTGTTATATTATGACAGACCAGCTAGATCTACTGTCTCTATTATATTATAACAGAACAGCTAGATCTACTGTCTCTATTAAATTATGACAGACCAGCTATATCTGCTGTCTCTATTGTATTATGACACACCAGCTAGATCTACTGTCTCTTTATTATATTATGACAGACCAGCTAGATCTAGTGTCTCTATTAAATTATGACAGACCAGTGAGATATTATGTCTCTATTATATTATGACAGACTAGCTAGATCTACCATCTCTATTATATTATGACAGACCAGCTATATCTGCTGTCTCTATTGTATTATGACAGACCAGCTAGATCTACTGTCTCTATTATATTATGACAGACCAGCTAGATCTAGTGTCTCTATTAAATTATGACAGACCAGCTAGATCTACTATCGCTATTATATTATGACAGAACAGCTAGATCTACTGTCTCTAGGTCTCTATTATAATATGACAGACCTACTAGATCTAATGTCTCTATTACATTATGACAGACCAGCTAGATCTACTGTCTCTATTATATTATGTTAGACCAGCTTGATCTAGTGTCTCTATTAAATTATGACAGACCAGCTAGATCTACTATTTCTATTATATTATGACAGACCAGCTATTTCTCCTGTCTCTATTATATTATGACAGACCAGCTAGATCTACTGTCTATAGGTCTCTATTATAATAAGACAGACCTGCTAGATCTACTGACAGAACAGCTAGATCTACTGTCTCTAGGTCTCTATTATAATATGACAGACCTTCTAGATCTACTGTCTCTATTATATTATGACAGACCAGCTAGATCTACTGTCTCTATTAAATTATGACAGACGAGCTAGATCTACTATCTCTATTATATTATGACAGAACAGCTAGATCTACTGTCTCTAGGTGTTACGGATACAGGTATCCTGTGTCTGTGTGTATCCTGTGTGTGTTTCTTTTCTCTCCTTCTCCCCTCACAGGTGAAAATCATTACTCCCCAATCAGTCAACAATCAACCCATCAATCAGAAGACACACCTCCTCCTGTTTCCTACCCTATCATAGTTCCTTCCCCATGGTTTAAAAACCCCATCATTTGTTTGCTCTAGAGCTCAATCTTTGTAATGCCATGTTGGTAGATCTCTGCTCTTGATAGATTTCAGTAGCTCAATCTTTTTGTAATGCCATGTTGGTAGATCTCTGTTCTATATAGATTTCTAGCTCAATCTCTTTGTAAATGCCATGTTTGTAGACCTCTGTTTTGCACGCGCTCTCTGTGTATTAATTAACCTCTCTTTTGTTTGAGCACCTCCATAGCACTTTGTCATCACCTGTGAGTATTGTTTTGGTTATGGTGTTTGTTTGTTGCTGGTGGGAAAAGGGGGAAACCAAGACAAGTCGCCCATGGGCATACACTACCCGTAGGTAAACTTTGTTAAATACACTAGTTAGAACTGGGCGGACCACCCACTGTATTTTGGTTAGTTAGTTAGCTGTCGTTGAAATAGGCTAGTCTAGCTTAGGGGTGTTTTGAATACTTATTGTTTCTTTCCTTGGGTCCAGCTCAGCCCCTTTTCCTGCTCCCCCCCATTACCGTGTTTTTATAAATAAACCCTGAGTTTGACGGTATTATTTCAGTTGTCGTGGTTATCTCGTTCACTTTTACTTTGTCACTATTATAATTTACATGAGTTATGTTACGGGTCTCACTACCATCCCCCCTAGACTGTTGGGCCAAAAGGGATTCGTAACATAAGTGGGGGCTCATCCGGGATAGTGAGTAAAGCCTTAATAAAATTCTTCACGACATTCGGGTTACCTAAGGTGGTACAAAGAGATCAAGGTACCAATTTCCTATCCAAGCTCTTCAAGCAGGTGTTGAAATCCTTATCAATTACGCACCGTGTATCAAGCGCCTATCACCCAGAGTCTCAGGGTGCGCTTGAAAGATGGCATCAGACACTGAAGTCTATGCTACGTAAATATTGTTTGGAATCTGAGAAAGATTGGGATGAGGGAGTTCCTCTAGTTTTGTTTGCTGCTCGTGAAACTGTGCAGGAGTCCCTAGGTTTCAGCCCGGCTGAACTAGTGTTTGGTCACAGAGTGAGAGGACCAATGAAAGTCCTTAAAGAACAGTTCTTGTCCCAAGAGTTGTGTACCAGAGATGAGAATGTGTTGGACTATGTTAGTCGCTTTCGTGAGCGCCTACACCAAGCTTGTGCTCTTGCAAAGGAAGCTCTGTCTTCCTCACAGAGGAGCATGAAAAGACACTATGATAAAGAGGCTGTTTCTCGTCCACTACAGCCAGGTGACCAAGTACTGGTGTTATTACCTGTTCCAGGATCTTCACTGTCAGCTCGTTTCTCTGGTCCTTATTTAATTGAAAAGAAAATAAGTGAAACTGACTATGTGCTTCAAACTCCTGATAGAAAACGCCAATCTCGTGTGTGTCACATTAACATGTTGAAAGCATACCACACCCGACCCATCACACAGTTAGATAGTTCAAAAACAGAGGAAGGTACTGCTGTCTCCTCTGCTACTACTGCGATGATAGTGGACTGTCATATTGATGATGTTGATGGCTTGGAGTTGCGCAATACTCAGCAGCAGTGTGTTAGATTGCCCAACTCAGAAATGCTGCTGTCTATCCAGTCAGGTCTGGTTCATTTAACGGATGGACAGGCTAATGATATTGTGAGGCTACTACACAGTTTTCCATGTCTCTTTAATGACGTTCCTACTCGCACAAATGTGTTGGAACATGACATTAATGTTGGAAATGCTACACCTATCAAGCAACACCCATATCGTATCAACGCTTCCAAGAGGAAGATAATGAGGGATGAGGTGAGATATTTGTTGGAGAATGACCTGGCTAAGCCAAGTTCAAGCCCTTGGAGTTCTCCTTGCATTCTGGTTCCTAAACCTGATGGTACGTCCAGGTTATGTACGGATTATCGAAAGGTAAATTCTGTCACAATGCCAGATTCGTTCCCGTTACCCAGACTGGACGACTGTATCGACACTATTGGTGCTGCTAAGTATGTAACCAAGTTGGACCTCTTAAAAGGTTACTGGCAGGTTCCGTTAACTTCACGTGCTTCAGAGATTTCTGCCTTTGTGACCCCAGACAACTTCCTACAGTACTCAGTCATGGCTTTTGGGATGCGAAATGCACCAGCCACTTTCCAACGACTGGTTAACTCCGTATTAGCTGGCGTTCCTAATTGTAGTGCATACCTTGATGACCTAGTGATTTATTCGTCTGAGTGGTCAGATCATGTTGACTTGCTAAGGGTAGTATGTGAACGGTTGGCAGCTGCTTCTCTAACCCTGAACTTAGCAAAGTGCGAGTTTGGGAAGGCTACTGTTACCTATCTCGGTAAAGAGGTTGGCCATGGACAGGTGCGCCCTGTTGATGCCAAGGTCTTGGCTATAACTGCATTCCCTGCACCTACCACCAGACGAGAACTACACCGCTTTTTAGGGATGGTTGGCTACTACCGTAGCTTCTGTAAAAATTTATCTGCGGTAGTTGCTCCATTGACCGATTTGCTTAGTCCGGCTAGACCATTTGTGTGGTCCCCTGAATGTAAGAGCGCTTTTGAATCTGCGAAAGCACTCTTATGTAGTACCCCTGTACTTGCTGCTCCGGATTTTGAACAACCATTCAAACTTGAGGTAGATGCTAGTGCCAGAGGTGCTGGTGCTGTTCTACTGCAGCAGGACAAGAGTGGAGTAGATCATCCTGTTTGTTATTTTTCCTGTAAATTTAATAAATGTCAAACAAACTATGCGACAATAGAACAAGAAGCTCTTGCTTTGTTGTTGGCTCTGCAATACTTCGAAGTATACATTGGTTCCAGTGCCCTACCAGTGATTGTGTATACTGACCATAACCCTTTAGTTTTTCTCCACCAAATGTACAACCAGAACCAGCGCCTTATGCGTTGGGCACTGATTGTACAAAATTATAATTTGGAGATCCGCCACAAAAAGGGTTCAGATAATGTGTTGGCAGATGCTTTGTCTCGTGTGTAAAAATGATTTTTGTATGTTTTGGCAAGGTTGACGTTGTTGTTGTTGTAAGTATTAATTTTGTTGTGAGTATTAATTGTAATACTGTGGTCGCAATCCCTAGGGTTGCTCTTTTAAGGGTGGGAGTGTTACGGATACAGGTATCCTGTGTCTGTGTGTATCCTGTGTGTGTTTCTTTTCTCTCCTTCTCCCCTCACAGGTGAAAATCATTACTCCCCAATCAGTCAACAATCAACCCATCAATCAGAAGACACACCTCCTCCTGTTTCCTACCCTATCATAGTTCCTTCCCCATGGTTTAAAAACCCCATCATTTGTTTGCTCTAGAGCTCAATCTTTGTAATGCCATGTTGGTAGATCTCTGCTCTTGATAGATTTCAGTAGCTCAATCTTTGTAATGCCATGTTGGTAGATCTCTGCTCTTGATAGATTTCAGTAGCTCAATCTTTTTGTAATGCCATGTTGGTAGATCTCTGTTCTATATAGATTTCTAGCTCAATCTCTTTGTAAATGCCATGTTTGTAGACCTCTGTTTTGCACGCGCTCTCTGTGTATTAATTAACCTCTCTTTTGTTTGAGCACCTCCATAGCACTTTGTCATCACCTGTGAGTATTGTTTTGGTTATGGTGTTTGTTTGTTGCTGGTGGGAAAAGGGGGAAACCAAGACAAGTCGCCCATGGGCATACACTACCCGTAGGTGAACTTTGTTAAATACACTAGTTAGAACTGGGCGGACCACCCACTGTATTTTGGTTAGTTAGTTAGCTGTTGTTGAAATAGGCTAGTCTAGCTTAGGGGTGTTTTGAATACTTATTGTTTCTTTCCTTGGGTCCAGCTCAGCCCCTTTTCCTGCTTCCCCCCATTACCGTGTGTTTATAAATAAACCCTGAGTTTGACGGTATTATTTCAGTTGTAGTGGTTATTTCGTTCACTTTTACTTTGTCACTATTATAATTTACATGAGTTATGTTACGGGTCTCACTACCATCCCCCCTAGACTGTTGGGCCAAAAGGGATTCGTAACACTAGGTCTCTATTATAATATGACAGACCTACTAGATCTACTGTCTCTATTATTTTATGACAGACCAGCTAGATCTACTGTCTCTATTATATTATGACAGACCAGCTAGATCTGCTGTCTCTATTAAATTATGACAGACCAGCTAGATTTACTGTCTCTATTATATTATGACAGACCAGCTATATCTCCTGTCTCTATTATATTATGACAGACCAGCTATATCTCCTGTCTCTATTATATTATGACAGACCAGCTAGATCTACTGTCTCTATTATATTATGAGAGACCAGCTAGATCTGCTGTCTCTATTAAATTATGACAGACCAGCTAGATTTCCTGTCTCTATTATATTATGACAGACCAGCTAGATCTACTGTCTCTATTATACTATGACAGACCAGCTAGATATACTGTCTCTATTATATTATGACAGACCAGCGAGATATACTGCCTCTGTTAAATTATGACAGACCAGCTAGATCTACTGTGTCTATTGTATTATGACAGAACAGCTAGATCTACTGTCTCTAGGTCTCTATTATATTATGACAGACCAGCTAGATCTACTATCTCTATTATATTATAACAGACCAGCTATATCTGTTGTCTCTGTTTTATTATGACAGACCAGCTAGATCTGCTGTCTCTATTAAATTATGACAGACCAGCTAGATTTAATTTCTCTATTATATTATGACAGACCAGCTATTTATCCTGTCTCTATTATATTATGACAGACCAGCTAGATCTACTGTCTCTATTATATTATGACAGACCAGCTAGATCTACTGTCTCTATTATATTATGACAGACCAGCTAGATCTGCTGTCTCTATTAAATTATAACAGACCAGCTAGATTTACTGTCTCTATTATATTATGACAGACCAGCTAGATCTACTGTCTCTATTATATTATAACAGAACAGCTAGATCTACTGTCTCTAGGTCTCTATTATAATATGACAGACCTGCTAGATCTACTGTCTCTATTATATTATGACAGACCAGCTAGATCTACTGTCTCTATTATATTATGACAGACCAGCTAGATCTGCTGTCTCTATTAAATTATGACAGACCAGCTATATCTGCTGTCTCTATTGTATTTTGACAGACCAGCTAGATCTACTGTCTCTATTATATTATGACAGACCAGCTAGATCTAGTGTCTCTATTATATTATGACAGACCAGAGATATATCCTGTCTCTATTATATTATGACATACCAGCTAGGTCTACTGTCTCTGTTATATTATGACAGACCACCTAGATCTACTGTCTCTATTATATTATAACAGAACAGCTAGATCTGCTGTCTCTATTAAATTATGACAGACCAGCTATATCTGCTGTCTCTATTGTATTATGACAGACCAGCTAGATCTATTGTCTCTATTATATTATGACAGACAAGCTAGATCTAGTGTCTCTATTAAATTATGACAGACCAGCTAGATCTACTATCTCTATTATATTATGACAGAACAGCTAGATCTACTGCCTCTAGTTCTCTATTATAATATGACAGACCTACTAGATCTACTGTCTCTATTATATTATGACAGACCAGCTAGATCTACTGTCTCCATTATATTATGACAGACAAGCTAGATCTAGTGTCTCTATTAAATTATGACAGACCAGCTAGATCTGCTGTCTCTATTAAATTATAACAGACCAGCTAGATTTACTGTCTCTATTATATTATGACAGACCAGCTAGATCTACTATCTCTATTATATTATGACAGAACAGCTAGATCTACTGTCTCTAGGTCTCTATTATAATATGACAGACCTGCTAGATCTACTGTCTGTATTATATTATGACAGACCAGCTAGATCTACTGTCTCTATTATATTATGACAGACCAGTGAGATATTATGTCTCTATTATATTATGACAGACTAGCTAGATCTACCATCTCTATTATATTATGACAGACCAGCTATATCTGCTGTCTCTATTGTATTATGACAGACCAGCTAGATCTACTGTCTCTATTATATTATGACAGACCAGCTAGATCTAGTGTCTCTATTAAATTGTGACAGACCAGCTAGATCTACTATCTCTATTATATTATGACAGAACAGCTAGATCTACTGTCTCTAGGTCTCTATTATAATATGACAGACCTACTAGATCTACTGTCTCTATTATATTATGACAGACCAGCTAGATCTACTGTCTCTATTATATTATGACAGACCAGCTAGATCTACTGTCTCTATTATATTATGACAGACCAGCTAGATCTGCTGTCTCTATTATATTATGACAGACCAGCTATATCTCCTGTCTCTATTATATTATGACATACCAGCTAGATCTACTGTCTCTGTTATATTATGACAGACCAGCTAGATCTACTGTCTCTATTATATTATAACAGACAGCTAGATCTACTGTCTCTAGGTCTCTATTATAATATGACAGACCTGCTAGATCTACTGTCTCTATTATATTATGACAGACCAGCTAGATCTGCTGTCTCTATTAAATTATGACAGACCAGCTATATCTGCTGTCTCTATTGTATTTTGACAGACCAGCTAGATCTACTGTCTCTATTATATTATGACAGACCAGCTAGATCTAGTGTCTCTATTATATTATGACAGACCAGAGATATATCCTGTCTCTATTATATTATGACATACCAGCTAGATCTACTGTCTCTGTTCTATTATAACAGAACAGCTAGATCTACTGTCTCTATTAAATTATGACAGACCAGCTATATCTGCTGTCTCTATTGTATTATGACAGACCAGCTAGATCTACTGTCTCTATTATATTATGACAGACAAGCTAGATCTAGTGTCTCTATTAAATTATGACAGACCAGCTAGATCTACTATCTCTATTATATTATGACAGAACAGCTAGATCTACTGTCTCTATTATATTATGACAGACCAGCTAGATCTACTGTCTCTATTATATTATGACAGACCAGTGAGATATTATGTCTCTATTATATTATGACAGACTAGCTAGATCTACCATCTCTATTATATTATGACAGACCAGCTATATCTGCTGTCTCTATTGTATTATGACAGACCAGCTAGATCTACTGTCTCTATTATATTATGACAGACCAGCTAGATCTAGTGTCTCTATTAAATTATGACAGACCAGCTAGATCTACTATCTCTATTATATTATGACAGAACAGCTAGATCTACTGTCTCTAGGTCTCTATTATAATATGACAGACCTACTAGATCTACTGTCTCTATTATATTATGACAGACCAGCTAGATCTACTGTCTCTATTATATTATGACAGACCAGCTAGATCTACTGTCTCTATTATATTATGACAGACCAGCTAGATCTGCTGTCTCAATCACATTATGACAGACCAGCTATATCTCCTGTCTCTTTTATATTATGACAGACCAGCTAGATCTACTGTCTCTATTATTTTATGACAGACCAGCCAGATCTGCTGTCTCTATTAAATTATGACAGACCAGCTAGATCTCCTGTCTCTATTATATTATGACAGACCAGCTATATCTGCTGTCTCTATTGTATTATGACAGACCAGCTAGATCTACTGTCTCTATTATATTATGACAGACCAGCTAGATCTAGTGTCTCTATTAAATTATGACAGACCAGCTAGATCTACTATCTCTATTATATTATAACAGACCAGCTATATCTGTTGTCTCTGTTTTATTATGACAGACCAGCTAGATCTGCTGTCTCTATTAAATTATGACAGACCAGCTAGATTTACTTTCTCTATTATATTATGACAGACCAGCTATTTCTCCTGTCTCTATTATATTATGACAGACCAGCTAGATCTACTGTCTCTATTATATTATGACAGACCAGCTAGATCTACTGTCTCTATTATATTATGACAGACCAGCTAGATCTGCTGTCTCTATTAAATTATAACAAACCAGCTAGATTTACTGTCTCTATTATATTATGACAGACCAGCTATATCTCCTGTCTCTATTATATTATGACATACCAGCTAGATCTACTGTCTCTGTTATATTATGACAGACCAGCTAGATCTACTGTCTCTATTATATTATCACAGAACAGCTAGATCTACTGTCTCTAGGTCTCTATTATAATATGACAGACCTGCTAGATCTACTGTCTCTGTTATATTATGACAGACCAGAGATATATCCTGTCTCTATTATATTATGACATACCAGCTAGATCTACTGTCTCTGTTATATTATGACAGACCAGCTAGATCTACTGTCTCTATTATATTATAACAGAACAGCTAGTTCTACTGTCTCTATTAAATTATGACAGACCAGCTATATCTGCTGTCTCTATTGTATTATGAAAGACCAGCTAGATCTACTGTCTCTATTATATTATGACAGACAAGCTAGATCTAGTGTCTCTATTAAATTATGACAGACCAGCTAGATCTACTATCTCTATTATATTATGACAGAACAGCTAGATCTACTGTCTCTATTATATTATGACAGACCAGCTAGATCTACTGTCTCTATTATATTATGACAGACAAGTGAGATATTATGTCTCTATTATATTATGACAGACTAGCTAGATCTACCATGTCTATTATATTATGACAGACCAGCTATATCTGCTGTCTCTATTGTATTATGACAGACCAGCTAGATCTACTGTCTCTATTATATTATGACAGACCAGCTAGATCTAGTGTCTCTATTAAATTATGACAGACCAGCTAGATCTACTATCTCTATTATATTATGACAGAACAGCTAGATCTACTGTCTCTAGGTCTCAATTATAATATGACAGACCTACTAGATCTACTGTCTCTATTATATTATGACAGACCAGCTAGATCTACTGTCTCTATTATATTATGACAGACCAGCTATATTTCCTGTCTCTATTATATTATGACAGACCAGCTAGATCTACTGTCTCTATTATTTTATGACAGACCAGCCAGATCTGCTGTCTCTATTAAATTATGACAGACCAGCTAGATCTACTGTCTCTGTTATATTATGACAGACCAGCTAGATCTACTGTCTCTATTATATTATAACAGAACAGCTAGATCTACTGTCTCTAGGTCTCTATTATAATATGACAGACCTGCTAGATCTACTGTCTCTATTATATTATGACAGACCAGCTAGATCTAATGTCTCTATTATATTATGACAGACCAGCTAGATCTGCTGTCTCTATTAAATTATGACAGACCAGCTATATCTGCTGTCTCTATTGTATTATGACAGACCAGCTAGATCTACTGTCTCTATTATATTATGACAGACCAGCTAGATCTAGTGTCTCTATTAAATTATGACAGACCAGCTAGATCTACTGTCTCTATTATATTATGACAGACCAGCTAGATCTAATGTCTCTATTATATTATGACAGACCAGCTAGATCTGCTGTCTCTATTAAATTATGACAGACCAGCTAGATCTACTATCTCTATTATATTATGACAGAACAGCTAGATCTACTGTCACTAGGTCTCTATTATAATATGACAGACCAGCTAGATCTAGTGTCTCTATTAAATTATGACAGACCAGCTATTTCTCCTGTGTCTATTATATTATGACAGACCAGCTAGATCTACTGTCTCTATTATATTATGACAGACCAGCTAGATCTACTGTGTCTATTATATTATGACAGACCAGCTAGATCTGCTGTCTCTATTAAATTATGACAGACCATCTAGATTTACTGTCTCTATTATATTATGACAGACCAGCTATATCTCCTGTCTCTATTATATTATGACAGACCAGCTAGATCTACTGTCTCTGTTATATTATGACAGACCAGCTAGATCTACTGTCTCTATTATATTATAACAGAACAGCTAGATCTACTGTCTCTAGGTCTCTATTATAATATGACAGACCTGCTAGATCTACTGTCTCTATTATAATATGACAGACCTGCTAGATCTACTGTCTCTATTATATTATGACATACCAGCTAGATCTACTGTCTCTATTAAATTATGACAGACCAGCTATATCTGCTGTCTCTATTGTATTATGACAGACCAGCTAGATCTACTGTCTCTATTATATTATGACAGACTAGCTAGATCTACTGTCTCTATTAAATTATGACAGACGAGCTAGATCTACTATCTCTATTATATTATGACAGACCAGCTAGATCTGCTGTCTCTATTTAATTATGACAGACCAGCTAGATTTACTGTCTCTATTATATTATGACAGACCAGCTATATCTCCTGTCTCTATTATATTATGACAGACCAGCTAGATCTACTGTCTCTATTATATTATGACAGACCAGCTATATCTGCTGTCTCTATTAAATTATGACAGAACAGCTAGATCTACTGTCTCTAGGTCTCTATTATAATATGACAGACCTGCTAGATCTACTGTCTCTTTTATATTATGACAGACCAGCAAGATCTACTGTCTCTATTATATTATGACAGACCAGCTAGATCTACTGTCTCTATTATATTATGACAGACTAGCTAGATCTACTGTCTCTATTAAATTATGACAGACGAGCTAGATCTACTATCTCTATTATATTATGACAGAACAGCTAGATCTACTGTCTCTAGGTCTCTATTATAATAAGTCAGACCTACTAGATCTACTGTCTCTATTATATTATGACAGACCAGCTAGATCTACTGTCTCTATTATATTATGACAGACCAGCTAGATCTACTGTCTCTATTATTTTATGACAGACCAGCTAGATCTGCTGTCTCTATTTAATTATGACAGACCAGCTAGATTTACTGTCTCTATTATATTATGACAGACCAGCTATATCTCCTGTCTCTATTATATTATGACAGACCAGCTAGATCTACTGTCTCTATTATATTATGACAGACCAGCTATATCTGCTGTCTCTATTAAATTATGACAGACCAGCTAGATCTACTGTCTCTATTATATTATGACAGACCAGCTAGATCTACTGTCTCTATTATACTATGACAGACCAGCTAGATATACTGTCTCTATTATATTATGACAGACCAGCGAGATATACTGCCTCTGTTAAATTATGACAGACCAGCTAGATCTACTGTGTCTATTGTATTATGACAGAACAGCTAGATCTACTGTCTCTAGGTCGCTATTATATTATGACAGACCAGCTAGATCTACTATTTCTATTATATTATAACAGACCAGCTATATCTGTTGTCTCTGTTTTATTATGACAGACCAGCTAGATCTGCTGTCTCTATTAAATTATGACAGACCAGCTAGATTTATTGTCTCTATTATATTATGAAAGACCAGCTAGATCTACTGTCTCTGTTATATTATGACAGACCAGCTAGATCTATGGTCTCTATTATATTATAACAGACCAGCTAGATCTACTATCTCTATTATATTATGACAGAACAGCTAGATCTACTGTCTCTAGGTCTCTATTATAATATGACAGACCTGCTAGATCTACTGTCTCTATTAAATTATGACAGACCAGCTAGATCTACTATCTCAATTATATTATGACAGAACAGCTAGATCTACTGTCTCTAGGTCTCTATTATAATATGACAGACCTGCTAGATCTACTGTCTCTATTATATTATGACAGACCAGCTAGATCTACTGTCTCTATTATATTATGACAGACCAGCTAGATCTGCTGTCTCTATTAAATTATGACAGACCAGCTAGATTTACTGTCTCTATTATATTATGACAGACCAGAGATATATCCTGTCTCTATTATATTATGACATACCAGCTATATCTCCTGTCTCTGTTATATTATGACAGACCAGCTAGATCTACTGTGTCTGTTATATTATGACAGACCAGCTAGATCTACTGTCTCTGTTATATTATGACAGACCAGCTAGATCTACTGTCTCTGTTATATTATGACAGACCAGCTAGATCTACTGTCTCTATTATATAATGACAGACCAGCTAGATCTACTGTCTCTGTTATATTATGACAGACCAGCTAGATCTACTGTCTCTATTATATTATAACAGAACAGCTAGATCTACTGTCTCTAGGTCTCTATTATAATATGACAGACCTGCTAGATCTACTGTCTCTTTTATATTATGACAGACCAGCAAGATCTACTGTCTCTATTATATTATGACAGACCAGCTAGATCTACTGTCTCTATTATATTTTGACAGACCAGCTAGATCTGCTGTCTCTATTAAATTATGACAGACCAGCTAGATTTACTGTCTCTATTATATTATGACAGACCAGAGATATATCCTGTCTCTATTAAATTATGACAGACCAGCTATATCTGCTGTCTCTATTGTATTATGACAGACCAGCTAGATCTACTGTCTCTATTATATTATGACATACCAGCTAGATCTACTGTCGCTATTATATTATGACAGACCAGCTAGATCTGCTGTCTCTATTGTATTATGACAGAACAGCTAGATCTACTGTCTCTAGGTCTCTATTATAATATGTCAGACCTACTAGATCTACTGTCTCTATTATATTATGACAGACCAGCTAGATCTACTGTCTCTATTATATTATGACAGACCAGCTAGATCTACTGTCTCTATTATATTTTGACAGACCAGCTAGATCTGCTGTCTCTATTAAATTATGACAGACCAGCTAGATTTACTGTCTCTATTATATTATGACAGACCAGAGATATATCCTGTCTCTATTAAATTATGACAGACCAGCTATATCTGCTGTCTCTATTGTATTATGACAGACCAGCTAGATCTACTGTCTCTATTATATTATGACATACCAGCTAGATCTACTGTCGCTATTATATTATGACAGACCAGCTAGATCTGCTGTCTCTATTGTATTATGACAGAACAGCTAGATCTACTGTCTCTAGGTCTCTATTATAATATGTCAGACCTACTAGATCTACTGTCTCTATTATATTATGACAGACCAGCTAGATCTACTGTCTCTATTATATTATGACAGACCAGCTTGATCTACTGTCTCTATTATATTATGACAGACCAGCTAGATCTACTGTCTCTATTATATTATGACAGACCAGCTATATCTGCTGTCTCTATTAAATTATGACAGACCAGCTAGATCTACTGTCTCTATTATATTATGACAGACCAGCTAGATCTGTCTCTATTATACTATGACAGACCAGCTAGATATACTGTCTCTATTATATTATGACAGACCAGCGAGATATACTGCCTCTGTTAAATTATGACAGACCAGCTAGATCTACTGTGTCTATTGTATTATGACAGAACAGCTAGATCTACTGTCTCTAGGTCTCTATTATATTATGACAGACCACCTATATCTGCTGTATCTATTGTATTATGACAGACCAGCTAGATCTACTGTCTCTATTATATTATGACAGACCAGCTAGATCTAGTGTCTCTATTAAATTATGACAGACCAGCTAGATCTACTATCTCTATTATATTATGGCAGAACAGCTAGATCTACTGTCTCTAGGTCTCTATTATAATATGACAGACCTACTAGATCTACTGTCTCTATTATATTATGACAGACCAGCTAGATCTACTGTCTCTATTATATTATGACAGACCAGCTAGATCTACTGTCTCTATTATATTATGACAGACCAGCTAGATCTGCTGTCTCTATTAAATTATGACAGACCAGCTAGATTTACTGTCTCTATTATATTATGACAGACCAGCTATATCTCCTGTCTCTATTATATTATGACAGACCAGCTAGATCTACTGTCTCTATTATATTATGACAGACCAGCTAGATCTGCTGTCTCTATTAAATTATGACAGACCAGCTAGATCTCCTGTCTCTATTATATTATGACAGACCAGCTAGATCTACTGTCTCTATTATACTATGACAGACCAGCTAGATATACTGTCTCTATTATATTATGACAGACCAGCGAGATATACTGTCTCTATTATATTATGACAGACCAGCTAGATCTACTGTTTCTATTGTATTATGACAGAACAGCTAGATCTACTCTCTCTAGGTCTCTATTATATTATGACAGACCAGCTAGATCTACTATCTCTATTATATTATAACAGACCAGCTATATCTGTTGTCTCTGTTTTATTATGACAGACCAGCTAGATCTGCTGTCTCTATTAAATTATGACAGACCAGCTAGATTTCCTGTCTCTATTATATTATGACAGACCAGCTATTTCTCCTGTCTCTATTATATTATGACAGACCAGCTAGATCTACTGTCTCTATTATATTATGACAGACCAGCTAGATCTACTGTCTCTATTATATCATGACAGACCAGCTAGATCTGCTGTCTCTATTAAATTATGACAGACCAGCTAGATTTACTGTCTCTATTATATTATGACAGACCAGCTATATCTCCTGTCTCTATTATATTATGACAGACCAGCTAGATCTACTGTCTCTGTTATATTATGACAGACCAGCTAGATCTACTGTCTCTATTATGTTATAACATAACAGCTAGATCTACTGTCACTAGGTCTCTATTATAATATGACAGACCTGCTAGATCTACTGTCTCTATTATATTATGACAGACCAGCTAGATCTGCTGTCTCTATTAAATTATGACAGACCAGCTATATCTGCTGTCTCTATTGTATTATGACAGACCAGCTAGATCTAATATCTCTATTATATTATGACAGACCAGCTAGATCTAGTGTCTCTATTAAATTATGACAGACCAGCTAGATCTACTGTTTCTATTGTATTATGACAGAACAGCTAGATCTACTCTCTCTAGGTCTCTATTATATTATGACAGACCAGCTAGATCTACTATCTCTATTATATTATAACAGACCAGCTATATCTGTTGTCTCTGTTTTATTATGACAGACCAGCTAGATCTGCTGTCTCTATTAAATTATGACAGACCAGCTAGATTTCCTGTCTCTATTATATTATGACAGACCAGCTATTTCTCCTGTCTCTATTATATTATGACAGACCAGCTAGATCTACTGTCTCTATTATATTATGACAGACCAGCTAGATCTACTGTCTCTATTATATCATGACAGACCAGCTAGATCTGCTGTCTCTATTAAATTATGACAGACCAGCTAGATTTACTGTCTCTATTATATTATGACAGACCAGCTATATCTCCTGTCTCTATTATATTATGACAGACCAGCTAGATCTACTGTCTCTGTTATATTATGACAGACCAGCTAGATATACTGTCTCTATTATGTTATAACATAACAGCTAGATCTACTGTCTCTAGGTCTCTATTATAATATGACAGACCTGCTAGATCTACTGTCTCTATTATATTATGACAGACCAGCTAGATCTGCTGTCTCTATTAAATTATGACAGACCAGCTATATCTGCTGTCTCTATTGTATTATGACAGACCAGCTAGATCTAATATCTCTATTATATTATGACAGACCAGCTAGATCTAGTGTCTCTATTAAATTATGACAGACCAGCTAGATCTACTGTCTCTATTATATTATGACAGACCAGCTAGATCTGCTGTCTCTATTAAATTATGACAGACCAGCTATATCTGCTGTCTCTATTGTATTATGACAGACCAGCTAGATCTAATATCTCTATTATATTAGGACAGACCAGCTAGATCTACTGTCTCTATTATACTATGACAGACCAGCTAGATATACTGTCTCTATTATATTATGACAGACCAGCGAGATATACTGTCTCTATTATATTATGACAGACCAGCTAGATCTACTGTTTCTATTGTATTATGACAGAACAGCTAGATCTACTCTCTCTAGGTCTCTATTATATTATGACAGACCAGCTAGATCTACTATCTCTATTATATTATAACAGACCAGCTATATCTGTTGTCTCTGTTTTATTATGACAGACCAGCTGGATTTCCTGTCTCTATTATATTATGACAGACCAGCTATTTCTCCTGTCTCTATTATATTATGACAGACCAGCTAGATCTACTGTCTCTATTATATTATGACAGACCAGCTAGATCTACTGTCTCTATTATATCATGACAGACCAGCTAGATCTGCTGTCTCTATTAAATTATGACAGACCAGCTAGATTTACTGTCTCTAGGTCTCTATTATAATATGACAGACATGCTAGATCTACTGTCTCTATTATATTATGACAGACCAGCTAGATCTGCTGTCTCTATTAAATTATGACAGACCAGCTATATCTGCTGTCTCTATTGTATTATGACAGAACAGCTAGATCTACTCTCTCTAGGTCTCTATTTTATTATGACAGACCAGCTAGATCTACTATCTCTATTATATTATAACAGACCAGCTATATCTGTTGTCTCTGTTTTATTATGACAGACCAGCTAGATCTGCTGTCTCTATTAAATTATGACAGACCAGCTAGATTTCCTGTCTCTATTATATTATGACAGACCAGCTATTTCTCCTGTCTCTATTATATTATGACAGACCAGCTAGATCTACTGTCTCTATTATATTATGACAGACCAGCTAGATCTACTGTCTCTATTATATCATGACAGACCAGCTAGATCTGCTGTCTCTATTAAATTATGACAGACCAGCTAGATTTACTGTCTCTATTATATTATGACAGACCAGCTATATCTCCTGTCTCTATTATATTATGACAGACCAGCTAGATCTACTGTCTCTGTTATATTATGACAGACCAGCTAGATCTACTGTCTCTATTATGTTATAACATAACAGCTAGATCTACTGTCTCTAGGTCTCTATTATAATACGACAGACCTGCTAGATCTACTGTCTCTATTATATTATGACAGACCAGCTAGATCTGCTGTCTCTATTAAATTATGACAGACCAGCTATATCTGCTGTCTCTATTGTATTATGACAGACCAGCTAGATCTAATATCTCTATTATATTATGACAGACCAGCTAGATCTAGTGTCTCTATTAAATTATGACAGACCAGCTAGATCTACTATCTCTATTATATTATGACAGAACAGCTAGATCTACTGTCTCTAGGTCTCTATTATAATATGACAGACCTGCTAGATCTACTGTCTCTATTATATTATGACAGACCAGCTAGATCTGCTGTCTCTATTAAATTATGACAGACCAGCTAGATTTACTGTCTCTATTATATTATGACAGACCAGAGATATATCCTGTCTCTATTATATTATGACATACCAGCTAGATCTACTGTCTCTGTTATATTATGACAGACCAGCTAGATCTACTGTCTCTATTATATTATAACAGAACAGCTAGATCTACTGTCTCTATTAAATTATGACAGACCAGCTATATCTGCTGTCTCTATTGTATTATGACAGACCAGCTAGATCTACTGTCTCTATTATATTATGACAGACCAGCTAGATATAGTGTCTCTATTAAATTATGACAGACCAGCTAGATCTACTATCTCTATTATATTATGACAGAACAGCTAGATCTACTGTCTCTATTATATTATGACAGACCAGCTAGATCTACTGTCTCTATTATATTATGACAGACCAGTGAGATATTATGTCTCTATTATATTATGACAGACTAGCTAGATCTACCATCTCTATTATATTATGACAGACCAGCTATATCTGCTGTCTCTATTGTATTATGACAGACCAGCTAGATCTACTGTCTCTATTATATTATGACAGACCAGCTAGATCTAGTGTCCCTTCTAAATTATGACAGACCAGCTAGATCTACTATCTCTATTATATTATGACAGAACAGCTAGATCTACTGTCTCTAGGTCTCTATTATAATATGACAGACCTACTAGATCTACTGTCTCTATTATATTATGACAGACCAGCTAGATCTACTGTCTCTATTATATTATGACAGACCAGCTACATCTACTGTCTCTATTATATTATGACAGACCAGCTAGATCTGCTGTCTCTATTAAATTATGACAGACCAGCTAGATTTACTGTCTCTATTATATTATGACAGACCAGCTATATCTCCTGTCTCTATTATATTATGACAGACCAGCTAGATCTACTGTCTCTATTATATTATGACAGACCAGCTAGATCTGCTGTCTCTATTAAATTATGACAGACCAGCTAGATCTCCTGTCTCTATTATATTATGACAGACCAGCTAGATCTACTGTCTCTATTATACTATGACAGACCAGCTAGATATACTGTCTCTATTATATTATGACAGACCAGCGAGATATACTGCCTCTATTATATTATAACAGACCAGCTATATCTGTTGTCTCTGTTTTATTATGACAGACCAGCTAGATCTGCTGTCTCTATTATAATATGACAGACCTGCTAGATCTGCTGTCTCTATTAAATTATGACAGACCAGCTATATCTGCTGTCTCTATTGTATTATGACAGACCAGCTAGATCTACTGTCTCTATTATATCATGACAGACCAGCTAGATCTAGTGTCTCTATTAAATTATGACAGACCAGCTAGATCTACTATCTCTATTATATTATGACAGAACAGCTAGATCTACTGTCACTAGGTCTCTATTATAATATGACAGACCTGCTAGATCTACTGTCTCTATTATAGTATGACATACCAGCTAGATCTACTGTCTCTATTATATTATGACAGACCAGCTAGATCTGCTGTCTCTAATAAATTATGACAGACCAGCTATATCTGCTGTCTCTATTGTATTATGACAGACCAGCTAGATCTACTGTCTCTATTATATTATGACAGACCAGCTAGATCTACTGTGTCTATTGTATTATGACAGAACAGCTAGATCTACTGTCTCTAGGTCTCTATTATATTATGACAGACCAGCTAGATCTACTATCTCTATTATATTATAACAGACCAGCTATATCTGTTGTCTCTGGTTTATTATGACAGACCAGCTAGATCTGCTGTCTCTATTAAATTATGACAGACCAGCTAGATTTACTGTCTCTATTATATTATGACAGACCAGCTATTTCTCCTGTCTCTATTATATTATGACAGACCAGCTAGATCTACTGTCTCTATTATATTATGACAGACCAGCTAGATCTACTGTCTCTATTATATTATGACAGACCAGCTAGATCTGCTGTCTCTATTAAATTATGACAGACCAGCTAGATTTACTGTCTCTATTATATTATGACAGACCAGCTATATCTCCTGTCTCTATTATATTATAACAGAACAGCTAGATCTACTGTCTCTAGGTCTCTATTATAATTTGACAGACCTGCTAGATCTACTGTCTCTATTATATTATGACAGACCAGCTAGATCTAATGTCTCTATTATATTATGACAGACCAGCTAGATCTGCTGTCTCTATTAAATTATGACAGACCAGCTATATCTGCTGTCTCTATTGTATTATGACAGACCAGCTAGATCTACTGTCTCTATTATATTATGACAGACCAGCTAGATCTAGTGTCTCTATTAAATTATGACAGACCAGCTAGATCTAATATCTCTATTATATTATGACAAAACAGCTAGATCTACTGTCACTAGGTCTCTATTATAATATGACAGACCTGCTAGATCTACTGTCTCTATTATATTATGACATACCAGCTAGATCTACTGTCTCTATTATAATATGACAGACCTGCTAGATCTACTGTCTCTATTATATTATGACATACCAGCTAGATCTACTGTCTCTATTAAATTATGACAGACCAGCTATATCTGCTGTCTCTATTGTATTATGACAGACCAGCTAGATCTACTGTCTCTATTATATTATGACAGACCAGCTAGATCTACTGTCTCTATTAAATTATGACAGACGAGCTAGATCTACTATCTCTATTATATTATGACAGAACAGCTAGATCTACTGTCTCTAGGTCTCTATTATAATATGTCAGACCTACTAGATCTACTGTCTCTATTATATTATGACAGACCAGCTAGATCTACTGTCTCTATTATATTATGACAGACCAGCTAGATCTACTGTCTCTATTATATTATGACAGACCAGCTAGATCTGCTGTCTCTATTAAATTATGACAGACCAGCTAGATTTACTGTCTCTATTATATTATGACAGACCAGCTATATCTCCTGTCTCTATTATATTATGACAGACCAGCTAGATCTACTGTCTCTATTATATTATGACAGACCAGCTATATCTGCTGTCTCTATTAAATTATGACAGACCAGCTAGATCTACTTTCTCTATTATATTATGACAGACCAGCTAGATCTACTGTCTCTATTATACTATGACAGACCAGCTAGATATACTGTCTCTATTATATTATGACAGACCAGCGAGATATACTGCCTCTGTTAAATTATGACAGACCAGCTAGATCTACTGTGTCTATTGTATTATGACAGAACAGCTAGATCTACTGTCTCTAGGTCTCTATTATATTATGACAGACCAGCTAGATATACTATTTCTATTATATTATAACAGACCAGCTATATCTGTTGTCTCTGTTTTATTATGACAGACCAGCTAGATCTGCTGTCTCTATTAAATTATGACAGACCAGCTAGATTTACTGTCTCTATTATATTATGACAGACCAGCTATATCTCCTGTCTCTGTTATATTATGACAGACCAGCTAGATCTACTGTCTCTGTTATATTATGACAGACCAGCTAGATCTACTGTCTCTATTATATTATAACAGACCAGCTAGATCTACTATCTCTATTATATTATGACAGAACAGCTAGATCTACTGTCTCTAGGTCTCTATTATAATATGACAGACCTGCTAGATCTACTGTCTCTATTAAATTATGACAGACCAGCTAGATCTACTATCTCTATTATATTATGACAGAACAGCTAGATCTACTGTCTCTAGGTCTCTATTATAATATGACAGACCTGCTAGATCTACTGTCTCTATTATATTATGACAGACCAGATAGATCTACTGTCTCTATTATATTATGACAGACCAGCTAGATCTGCTGTCTCTATTAAATTATGACAGACCAGCTAGATTTACTGTCTCTATTATATTATGATAGACCAGAGATATATCCTGTCTCTATTATATTATGACATACCAGCTATATCTCCTGTCTCTGTTATATTATGACAGACCAGCTAGATCTACTGTCTCTGTTTTATTATGACAGACCAGCTAGATCTGCTGTCTCTATTAAATTATGACAGGCAAGCTAGATTTACTGTCTCTATTATATTATGACAGACCAGCTATATCTCCTGTCTCTGTTATATTATGACAGACCAGCTAGATCTACTGTCTCTGTTATATTATGACAGACCAGCTAGATCTACTGTCTCTATTATATTATAACAGAACAGCTAGATCTACTGTCTCTATTAAATTATGACAGACCAGCTATATCTGCTGTCTCTATTGTATTATGACAGACCAGCTAGATCTCCTGTCTCTATTATATTATGACAGACCAGCTAGATCTACTGTCTCTATTATACTATGACAGACCAGCTAGATATACTGTCTCTATTATATTATGACAGACCAGCGAGATATACTGCCTCTATTATATTATAACAGACCAGCTATATCTGTTGTCTCTGTTTTATTATGACAGACCAGCTAGATCTGCTGTCTCTATTATAATATGACAGACCTGCTAGATCTGCTGTCTCTATTAAATTATGACAGACCAGCTATATCTGCTGTCTCTATTGTATTATGACAGACCAGCTAGATCTACTGTCTCTATTATATCATGACAGACCAGCTAGATCTAGTGTCTCTATTAAATTATGACAGACCAGCTAGATCTACTATCTCTATTATATTATGACAGAACAGCTAGATCTACTGTCACTAGGTCTCTATTATAATATGACAGACCTGCTAGATCTACTGTCTCTATTATAGTATGACATACCAGCTAGATCTACTGTCTCTATTATATTATGACAGACCAGCTAGATCTGCTGTCTCTAATAAATTATGACAGACCAGCTATATCTGCTGTCTCTATTGTATTATGACAGACCAGCTAGATCTACTGTCTCTATTATATTATGACAGACCAGCTAGATCTACTGTGTCTATTGTATTATGACAGAACAGCTAGATCTACTGTCTCTAGGTCTCTATTATATTATGACAGACCAGCTAGATCTACTATCTCTATTATATTATAACAGACCAGCTATATCTGTTGTCTCTGGTTTATTATGACAGACCAGCTAGATCTGCTGTCTCTATTAAATTATGACAGACCAGCTAGATTTACTGTCTCTATTATATTATGACAGACCAGCTATTTCTCCTGTCTCTATTATATTATGACAGACCAGCTAGATCTACTGTCTCTATTATATTATGACAGACCAGCTAGATCTACTGTCTCTATTATATTATGACAGACCAGCTAGATCTGCTGTCTCTATTAAATTATGACAGACCAGCTAGATTTACTGTCTCTATTATATTATGACAGACCAGCTATATCTCCTGTCTCTATTATATTATAACAGAACAGCTAGATCTACTGTCTCTAGGTCTCTATTATAATTTGACAGACCTGCTAGATCTACTGTCTCTATTATATTATGACAGACCAGCTAGATCTAATGTCTCTATTATATTATGACAGACCAGCTAGATCTGCTGTCTCTATTAAATTATGACAGACCAGCTATATCTGCTGTCTCTATTGTATTATGACAGACCAGCTAGATCTACTGTCTCTATTATATTATGACAGACCAGCTAGATCTAGTGTCTCTATTAAATTATGACAGACCAGCTAGATCTAATATCTCTATTATATTATGACAAAACAGCTAGATCTACTGTCACTAGGTCTCTATTATAATATGACAGACCTGCTAGATCTACTGTCTCTATTATATTATGACATACCAGCTAGATCTACTGTCTCTATTATAATATGACAGACCTGCTAGATCTACTGTCTCTATTATATTATGACATACCAGCTAGATCTACTGTCTCTATTAAATTATGACAGACCAGCTATATCTGCTGTCTCTATTGTATTATGACAGACCAGCTAGATCTACTGTCTCTATTATATTATGACAGACCAGCTAGATCTACTGTCTCTATTAAATTATGACAGACGAGCTAGATCTACTATCTCTATTATATTATGACAGAACAGCTAGATCTACTGTCTCTAGGTCTCTATTATAATATGTCAGACCTACTAGATCTACTGTCTCTATTATATTATGACAGACCAGCTAGATCTACTGTCTCTATTATATTATGACAGACCAGCTAGATCTACTGTCTCTATTATATTATGACAGACCAGCTAGATCTGCTGTCTCTATTAAATTATGACAGACCAGCTAGATTTACTGTCTCTATTATATTATGACAGACCAGCTATATCTCCTGTCTCTATTATATTATGACAGACCAGCTAGATCTACTGTCTCTATTATATTATGACAGACCAGCTATATCTGCTGTCTCTATTAAATTATGACAGACCAGCTAGATCTACTTTCTCTATTATATTATGACAGACCAGCTAGATCTACTGTCTCTATTATACTATGACAGACCAGCTAGATATACTGTCTCTATTATATTATGACAGACCAGCGAGATATACTGCCTCTGTTAAATTATGACAGACCAGCTAGATCTACTGTGTCTATTGTATTATGACAGAACAGCTAGATCTACTGTCTCTAGGTCTCTATTATATTATGACAGACCAGCTAGATATACTATTTCTATTATATTATAACAGACCAGCTATATCTGTTGTCTCTGTTTTATTATGACAGACCAGCTAGATCTGCTGTCTCTATTAAATTATGACAGACCAGCTAGATTTACTGTCTCTATTATATTATGACAGACCAGCTATATCTCCTGTCTCTGTTATATTATGACAGACCAGCTAGATCTACTGTCTCTGTTATATTATGACAGACCAGCTAGATCTACTGTCTCTATTATATTATAACAGACCAGCTAGATCTACTATCTCTATTATATTATGACAGAACAGCTAGATCTACTGTCTCTAGGTCTCTATTATAATATGACAGACCTGCTAGATCTACTGTCTCTATTAAATTATGACAGACCAGCTAGATCTACTATCTCTATTATATTATGACAGAACAGCTAGATCTACTGTCTCTAGGTCTCTATTATAATATGACAGACCTGCTAGATCTACTGTCTCTATTATATTATGACAGACCAGATAGATCTACTGTCTCTATTATATTATGACAGACCAGCTAGATCTGCTGTCTCTATTAAATTATGACAGACCAGCTAGATTTACTGTCTCTATTATATTATGATAGACCAGAGATATATCCTGTCTCTATTATATTATGACATACCAGCTATATCTCCTGTCTCTGTTATATTATGACAGACCAGCTAGATCTACTGTCTCTGTTTTATTATGACAGACCAGCTAGATCTGCTGTCTCTATTAAATTATGACAGGCAAGCTAGATTTACTGTCTCTATTATATTATGACAGACCAGCTATATCTCCTGTCTCTGTTATATTATGACAGACCAGCTAGATCTACTGTCTCTGTTATATTATGACAGACCAGCTAGATCTACTGTCTCTATTATATTATAACAGAACAGCTAGATCTACTGTCTCTATTAAATTATGACAGACCAGCTATATCTGCTGTCTCTATTGTATTATGACAGACCAGCTAGATCTACTGTCTCTATTATATTATGACAGACCAGCTAGATCTGCTGTCTCTATTAAATTATGACAGACCAGCTAGATTTACTGTCTCTATTATATTATGACAGACCAGCTATATCTCCTGTCTCTATTATATTATGACAGACCAGCTAGATCTACTGTCTCTAGGTCTCTATTATAATATGTCAGACCTACTAGATCTACTGTCTCTATTATATTATGACAGACCAGCTAGATCTACTGTCTCTATTATATTATGACAGACCAGCTAGATCTACTGTCTCTATTATATTATGACAGACCAGCTAGATCTGCTGTCTCTATTAAATTATGACAGACCAGTTAGATTTACTGTCTCTATTATATTATGACAGACCAGCTATATCTCCTGTCTCTATTATATTATGACAGACCAGCTAGATCTACTGTCTCTATTATATTATGACAGACCAGCTATATCTGCTGTCTCTATTAAATTATGACAGACCAGCTAGATCTACTTTCTCTATTATATTATGACAGACCAGCTAGATCTACTGTCTCTATTATACTATGACAGACCAGCTAGATATACTGTCTCTATTATATTATGACAGACCAGCGAGATATACTGCCTCTGTTAAATTATGACAGACCAGCTAGATCTACTGTGTCTATTGTATTATGACAGAACAGCTAGATCTACTGTCTCTAGGTCTCTATTATATTATGACAGACCAGCTAGATCTACTATTTCTATTATATTATAACAGACCAGCTATATCTGTTGTCTCTGTTTTATTATGACAGACCAGCTAGATCTGCTGTCTGTATTAAATTATGACAGACCAGCTAGATTTACTGTCTCTATTATATTATGACAGACCAGCTAGATCTACTGTCTCTGTTATATTATGACAGACCAGCTAGATCTACTGTCTCTATTATATTATAACAGACCAGCTAGATCTACTATCTCTATTATATTATGACAGAACAGCTAGATCTACTGTCTCTAGGTCTCTATTATAATATGACAGACCTGCTAGATCTACTGTCTCTATTAAATTATGACAGACCAGCTAGATCTACTATCTCTATTATATTATGACAGAACAGCTAGATCTACTGTCTCTAGGTCTCTATTATAATATGACAGACCTGCTAGATCTACTGTCTCTATTATATTATGACAGACCAGATAGATCTACTGTCTCTATTATATTATGACAGACCAGCTAGATCTGCTGTCTCTATTAAATTATGACAGACCAGCTAGATTTACTGTCTCTATTATATTATGACACACCAGAGATATATCCTGTCTCTATTATATTATGACATACCAGCTATATCTCCTGTCTCTGTTATATTATGACAGACCAGCTAGATCTACTGTCTCTGTTATATTATGACAGACCAGCTAGATCTGCTGTCTCTATTAAATTATGACAGACAAGCTAGATTTACTGTCTCTATTATATTATGACAGACCAGCTATATCTCCTGTCTCTGTTATATTATGACAGACCAGCTAGATCTACTGTCTCTGTTATATTATGACAGACCAGCTAGATCTACTGTCTCTATTATATTATAACAGAACAGCTAGATCTACTGTCTCTATTAAATTATGACAGACCAGCTATATCTGCTGTCTCTATTGTATTATGACAGACCAGCTAGATCTACTGTCTCTATTATATTATGACAGACCAGCTAGATCTACTGTCTCTGTTATATTATGACAGACCAGCTAGATCTACTGTCTCTATTATATTATAACAGAACAGCTAGATCTACTGTCTCTAGGTCTCTATTATAATATGACAGACCTACTAGATCTACTGTCTCTATTATATTATGACAGACCAGCAAGATCTAATGTCTCTATTATATTATGACAGACCAGCTAGATCTGCTGTCTCTATTAAATTATGACAGACCAGCTATATCTGCTGTCTCTATTGTATTATGACAGACCAGCTAGATCTACTGTCTCTATTATATTATGACAGACCAGCTAGATCTACTGTCTCTATTAAATTATGACAGACGAGCTAGATCTACTATCTCTATTATATTATGACAGAACAGCTAGATCTACTGTCTCTAGGTCTCTATTATATTATGACAGACCAGCTAGATCTACTGTCTCTATTATATTATGACAGACAAGCTAGATCTACTGTCTCTATTATATTATGACAGACCAGCTAGATCTACTGTCTCTATTATATTATAACAGAACAGCTAGATCTACTGTCTCTATTAAATTATGACAGACCAGCTATATCTGCTGTCTCTATTGTATTATGACAGACCAGCTAGATCTACTGTCTCTATTATATTATGACAGACCAGCTAGATCTGCTGTCTCTATTAAATTATGACAGACCAGCTAGATTTACTGTCTCTATTATATTATGACAGACCAGCTAGATCTACTGTCTCTATTATATTATGACAGACCAGCTATATCTGCTGTCTCTATTAAATTATGACAGACCAGCTAGATCTACTGTCTCTATTATATTATGACAGACCAGCTAGATCTACTGTCTCTATTATACTATGACAGACCAGCTAGATATACTGTCTCTATTATATTATGACAGACCAGCGAGATATACTGCCTCTATTAAATTATGACAGACCAGCTAGATTTACTGTCTCTATTATATTATGACAGACCAGCTATATCTCCTGTCTCTATTATATTATGACAGACCAGCTAGATCTACTGTCTCTATTATATTATGACAGACCAGCTATATCTGCTGTCTCTATTAAATTATGACAGACCAGCTAGATCTACTTTCTCTGTTATATTATGACAGACCAGCTAGATCTACTGTCTCTATTATACTATGACAGACCAGCTAGATATACTGTCTCTATTATATTATGACAGACCAGCGAGATATACTGCCTCTGTTAAATTATGACAGACCTTCTAGATCTACTGTGTCTATTGTATTATGACAGAACAGCTAGATCTACTGTCTCTAGGTCTCTATTATATTATGACAGACCAGCTAGATCTACTATTTATATTATATTATAACAGACCAGCTATATCTGTTGTCTCTGTTTTATTATGACAGACCAGCTAGATCTGCTGTCTCTATTAAATTATGACAGACCAGCTAGATTTACTGTCTCTATTATATTATGACAGACCAGCTATATCTCCTGTCTCTGTTATATTATGACAGACCAGCTAGATCTACTGTCTCTGTTATATTATGACAGACCAGCTAGATCTACTGTCTCTATTGTATTATAACAGACCAGCTAGATCTACTATCTCTATTATATTATGACAGAACAGCTAGATCTACTGTCTCTAGGTCTCTATTATAATATGACAGACCTGCTAGATCTACTGTCTCTATTAAATTATGACAGACCTGCTAGATCTGCTGTCTCTATTGTATTATGACAGACCAGCTAGATCTACTGTCTCTATTATATTATGACAGACCAGCTAGATCTGCTGTCTCTATTAAATTATGACAGACCAGCTAGATTTACTGTCTCTATTATATTATGACAGACCAGCTAGATCTACTGTCTCTATTATATTATGACAGACCAGCTATATCTGCTGTCTCTATTAAATTATGACAGACCAGCTAGATCTACTGTCTCTATTATATTATGACAGACCAGCTAGATCTACTGTCTCTATTATACTATGACAGACCAGCTAGATATACTGTCTCTATTATATTATGACAGACCAGCGAGATATACTGCCTCTATTAAATTATGACAGACCAGCTAGATTTACTGTCTCTATTATATTATGACAGACCAGCTATATCTCCTGTCTCTATTATATTATGACAGACCAGCTAGATCTACTGTCTCTATTATATTATGACAGACCAGCTATATCTGCTGTCTCTATTAAATTATGACAGACCAGCTAGATCTACTTTCTCTGTTATATTATGACAGACCAGCTAGATCTACTGTCTCTATTATACTATGACAGACCAGCTAGATATACTGTCTCTATTATATTATGACAGACCAGCGAGATATACTGCCTCTGTTAAATTATGACAGACCTTCTAGATCTACTGTGTCTATTGTATTATGACAGAACAGCTAGATCTACTGTCTCTAGGTCTCTATTATATTATGACAGACCAGCTAGATCTACTATTTATATTATATTATAACAGACCAGCTATATCTGTTGTCTCTGTTTTATTATGACAGACCAGCTAGATCTGCTGTCTCTATTAAATTATGACAGACCAGCTAGATTTACTGTCTCTATTATATTATGACAGACCAGCTATATCTCCTGTCTCTGTTATATTATGACAGACCAGCTAGATCTACTGTCTCTGTTATATTATGACAGACCAGCTAGATCTACTGTCTCTATTGTATTATAACAGACCAGCTAGATCTACTATCTCTATTATATTATGACAGAACAGCTAGATCTACTGTCTCTAGGTCTCTATTATAATATGACAGACCTGCTAGATCTACTGTCTCTATTAAATTATGACAGACCAGCTAGATCTACTATCTCTATTATATTATGACAGAACAGCTAGATCTACTGTCTCTAGGTCTCTATTATAATATGACAGACCTGCTAGATCTACTGTCTCTATTATATTATGACAGACCAGATAGATCTACTGTCTCTATTATATTATGACAGACCAGCTAGATCTGCTGTCTCTATTAAATTATGACAGACCAGCTAGATTTACTGTCTCTATTATATTATGACAGACCAGAGATATATCCTGTCTCTATTATATTATGACATACCAGCTAGATCTCCTGTCTCTGTTATATTATGACAGACCAGCTAGATCTACTGTCTCTGTTATATTATGACAGACCAGCTAGATCTGCTGTCTCTATTAAATTATGACAGACAAGCTAGATTTACTGTCTCTATTATATTATGACAGACCAGCTATATCTCCTGTCTCTGTTATATTATGACAGACCAGCTAGATCTACTGTCTCTGTTATATTATGACAGACCAGCTAGATCTACTGTCTCTATTATATTATAACAGAACAGCTAGATCTACTGTCTCTATTAGATTATGACAGACCAGCTATATCTGCTGTCTCTATTGTATTATGACAGACCAGCTAGATCTACTGTCTCTATTATATTATGACAGACCAGCTAGATCTACTGTCTCTGTTATATTATGACAGACCAGCTAGATCTACTGTCTCTATTATATTATAACAGAACAGCTAGATCTACTGTCTCTAGGTCTCTATTATAATATGACAGACCTGCTAGATCTACTGTCTCTATTATATTATGACAGACCAGCAAGATCTAATGTCTCTATTATATTATGACAGACCAGCTAGATCTGCTGTCTCTATTAAATTATGACAGACCAGCTATATCTGCTGTCTCTATTGTATTATGACAGACCAGCTAGATCTACTGTCTCTATTATATTATGACAGACCAGCTAGATCTAGTGTCTCTATTAAATTATGACAGACCAGCTAGATCTACTATCTCTATTATATTATGACAGAACAGCTAGATCTACTGTCACTAGGTCTCTATTATAATATGACAGACCTGCTAGATCTACTGTCTCTTTTATATTATGACATACAAGCTAGATCTACTGTCTCTATTATATTATGACAGACCAGCTAGATCTGCTGTCTCTATTAAATTATGACAGACCAGCTATATCTGCTGTCTCTATTGTATTATGACAGACCAGCTAGATCTACTGTCTCTATTATATTATGACAGACCAGCTAGATCTACTGTCTCTATTAAATTATGACAGACGAGCTAGATCTACTATCTCTATTATATTATGACAGAACAGCTAGATCTACTGTCTCTAGGTCTCTATTATAATATGTCAGACCTACTAGATCTACTGTCTCTATTATATTATGACAGACCAGCTAGATCTACTGTCTCTATTATATTATGACAGACCAGCTAGATCTACTGTCTCTATTATATTATGACAGACCAGCTAGATCTGCTGTCTCTATTAAATTATGACAGACCAGCTAGATTTACTGTCTCTATTATATTATGACAGACCAGCTAGATCTACTGTCTCTATTATATTATGACAGACCAGCTATATCTGCTGTCTCTATTAAATTATGACAGACCAGCTAGATCTACTGTCTCTATTATATTATGACAGACCAGCTAGATCTACTGTCTCTATTATACTATGACAGACCAGCTAGATATACTGTCTCTATTATATTATGACAGACCAGCGAGATATACTGCCTCTGTTAAATTATGACAGACCAGCTAGATCTACTGTGTCTATTGTATTATGACAGAACAGCTAGATCTACTGTCTCTAGGTCTCTATTATATTATGACAGACCAGCTAGATCTACTATCTCTATTATATTATAACAGACCAACTATATCTGTTGTCTCTGTTTTATTATGACAGACCAGCTAGATCTGCTGTCTCTATTAAATTATGACAGACCAGATAGATTTACTGTCTCTATTATATTATGACAGACCAGCTATTTCTCCTGTCTCTAGTATATTATGACAGACCAGCTAGATCTACTGTCTCTATTATATTATGACAGACCAGCTAGATCTACTGTCTCTATTATATTATGACAGACCAGCTAGATCTGCTGTCTCTATTAAATTATGACAGACCAGCTAGATTTACTGTCTCTATTATATTATGACAGACCAGCTATATCTCCTGTCTCTGTTATATTATGACAGACCAGCTAGATCTACTGTCTCTGTTATATTATGACAGACCAGCTGGATCTACTGTCTCTATTATATTATAACTGACCAGCTAGATCTACTATCTCTATTATATTATGACAGACCAGCTAGATCTACTGTCTCTATTATATTATGACAGACCAGCTAGATCTACTGTCTCTATTATATTATGACAGACCAGCTAGATCAGCTTTCTCTATTAAATTATGACAGACCAGCTAGATTTACTGTCTCTATTATATTATGACAGACCTGCTAGATCTACTGTCTCTATTATATTATGACAGACCAGCTAGATCTACTATCTCTATTATATTATGACAGAACAGCTAGATCTACTGTCTCTAGGTCTCTATTATAATATGTCAGACCTACTAGATCTACTGTTTCTATTATATTATGACAGACCAGCTAGATCTACTGTCTCTATTATATTATGACAGACCAGCTAGATCTACTGTCTCTATTATATTATGACAGACCAGCTAGATCTGCTGTCTCTATTAAATTATGACAGCCCAGCTAGATTTACTGTCTCTATTATATTATGACAGACCAGCTATATCTCCTGTCTCTATTATATTATGACAGACCAGCTAGATCTACTGTCTCTATTATATTATGACAGACCAGCTATATCTGCTGTCTCTATTAAATTATGACAGACCAGCTAGATCTACTGTCTCTATTATATTATGACAGACCAGCTAGATCTACTGTCTCTATTATACTATGACAGACCAGCTAGATATACTGTCTCTATTATATTATGACAGACCAGCGAGATATACTGCCTCTGTTAAATTATGACAGACCAGCTAGATCTACTGTGTCTATTGTATTATGACAGAACAGCTAGATCTACTGTCTCTAGGTCTCTATTATATTATGACAGACCAGCTAGATCTACTATCTCTATTATATTATAACAGACCAGCTATATCTGTTGTCTCTGTTTTATTATGACAGACCAGATAGATTTACTGTCTCTATTATATTATGACAGAACAGCTATTTCTCCTGTCTCTAGTATATTATGACAGACTAGCTAGATCTACTGTCTCTATTATATTATGACAGACCAGCTAGATCTACTGTCTCTATTATATTATGACAGACCAGCTAGATCTGCTGTCTCTATTAAATTATGACAGACCAGCTAGATTTACTGTCTCAATTATATTATGACAGACCAGCTAGATCTCCTGTCTCTATTATATTATGACAGACCAGCTAGATCTACTGTCTCTATTATATTATGACAGACCAGCTATATCTGCTGTCTCTATTAAATTATGACAGACCAGCTAGATCTACTTTCTCTGTTATATTATGACAGACCAGCTAGATCTACTGTCTCTATTATACTATGACAGACCAGCTAGATATACTGTCTCTATTATATTATGACAGACCAGCGAGATATACTGCCTCTGTTAAATTATGACAGACCTTCTAGATCTACTGTGTCTATTGTATTATGACAGAACAGCTAGATCTACTGTCTCTAGGTCTCTATTATATTATGACAGACCAGCTAGATCTACTATTTATATTATATTATAACAGACCAGCTATATCTGTTGTCTCTGTTTTATTATGACAGACCAGCTAGATCTGCTGTCTCTATTAAATTATGACAGACCAGCTAGATTTACTGTCTCTATTATATTATGACAGACCAGCTATATCTACTGTCTCTATTATATTATGACAGACCAGCTAGATCTGCTGTCTCTATTAAATTATGACAGACCAGCTAGATTTACTGTCTCTATTATATTATGACAGACCAGAGATATATCCTGTCTCTATTATATTATGACATACCAGCTAGATCTCCTGTCTCTGTTATATTATGACAGACCAGCTAGATCTACTGTCTCTGTTATATTATGACAGACCAGCTAGATCTGCTGTCTCTATTAAATTATGACAGACAAGCTAGATTTACTGTCTCTATTATATTATGACAGACCAGCTATATCTCCTGTCTCTGTTATATTATGACAGACCAGCTAGATCTACTGTCTCTGTTATATTATGACAGACCAGCTAGATCTACTGTCTCTATTATATTATAACAGAACAGCTAGATCTACTGTCTCTATTAGATTATGACAGACCAGCTATATCTGCTGTCTCTATTGTATTATGACAGACCAGCTAGATCTACTGTCTCTATTATATTATGACAGACCAGCTAGATCTACTGTCTCTGTTATATTATGACAGACCAGCTAGATCTACTGTCTCTATTATATTATAACAGAACAGCTAGATCTACTGTCTCTAGGTCTCTATTATAATATGACAGACCTGCTAGATCTACTGTCTCTATTATATTATGACAGACCAGCAAGATCTAATGTCTCTATTATATTATGACAGACCAGCTAGATCTGCTGTCTCTATTAAATTATGACAGACCAGCTATATCTGCTGTCTCTATTGTATTATGACAGACCAGCTAGATCTACTTTCTCTATTATATTATGACAGACCAGCTAGATCTAGTTTCTCTATTAAATTATGACAGACCAGCTAGATCTACTATCTCTATTATATTATGACAGAACAGCTAGATCTACTGTCACTAGGTCTCTATTATAATATGACAGACCTGCTAGATCTACTGTCTCTTTTATATTATGACATACCAGCTAGATCTACTGTCTCTATTATATTATGACAGACCAGCTAGATCTGCTGTCTCTATTAAATTATGACAGACCAGCTATATCTGCTGTCTCTATTGTATTATGACAGACCAGCTAGATCTACTGTCTCTATTATATTATGACAGACCAGCTAGATCTACTGTCTCTATTAAATTATGACAGACGAGCTAGATCTACTATCTCTATTATATTATGACAGAACAGCTAGATCTACTGTCTCTAGGTCTCTATTATAATATGTCAGACCTACTAGATCTACTGTCTCTATTATATTATGACAGACCAGCTAGATCTACTGTCTCTATTATATTATGACAGACCAGCTAGATCTACTGTCTCTATTATATTATGACAGACCAGCTAGATCTGCTGTCTCTATTAAATTATGACAGACCAGCTAGATTTACTGTCTCTATTATATTATGACAGACCAGCTAGATCTACTGTCTCTATTATATTATGACAGACCAGCTATATCTGCTGTCTCTATTAAATTATGACAGACCAGCTAGATCTACTGTCTCTATTATATTATGACAGACCAGCTAGATCTACTGTCTCTATTATACTATGACAGACCAGCTAGATATACTGTCTCTATTATATTATGACAGACCAGCGAGATATACTGCCTCTGTTAAATTATGACAGACCAGCTAGATCTACTGTGTCTATTGTATTATGACAGAACAGCTAGATCTACTGTCTCTAGGTCTCTATTATATTATGACAGACCAGCTAGATCTACTATCTCTATTATATTATAACAGACCAACTATATCTGTTGTCTCTGTTTTATTATGACAGACCAGCTAGATCTGCTGTCTCTATTAAATTATGACAGACCAGATAGATTTACTGTCTCTATTATATTATGACAGACCAGCTATTTCTCCTGTCTCTAGTATATTATGACAGACCAGCTAGATCTACTGTCTCTATTATATTATGACAGACCAGCTAGATCTACTGTCTCTATTATATTATGACAGACCAGCTAGATCTGCTGTCTCTATTAAATTATGACAGACCAGCTAGATTTACTGTCTCTATTATATTATGACAGACCAGCTATATCTCCTGTCTCTGTTATATTATGACAGACCAGCTAGATCTACTGTCTCTGTTATATTATGACAGACCAGCTGGATCTACTGTCTCTATTATATTATAACTGACCAGCTAGATCTACTATCTCTATTATATTATGACAGACCAGCTAGATCTACTGTCTCTATTATATTATGACAGACCAGCTAGATCTACTGTCTCTATTATATTATGACAGACCAGCTAGATCTGCTGTCTCTATTAAATTATGACAGACCAGCTAGATTTACTGTCTCTATTATATTATGACAGACCTGCTAGATCTACTGTCTCTATTATATTATGACAGACCAGCTAGATCTACTATCTCTATTATATTATGACAGAACAGCTAGATCTACTGTCTCTAGGTCTCTATTATAATATGTCAGACCTACTAGATCTACTGTTTCTGTTATATTATGACAGACCAGCTAGATCTACTGTCTCTATTATATTATGACAGACCAGCTAGATCTACTGTCTCTATTATATTATGACAGACCAGCTAGATCTGCTGTCTCTATTAAATTATGACAGACCAGCTAGATTTACTGTCTCTATTATATTATGACAGACCAGCTATATCTCCTGTCTCTATTATATTATGACAGACCAGCTAGATCTACTGTCTCTATTATATTATGACAGACCAGCTATATCTGCTGTCTCTATTAAATTATGACAGACCAGCTAGATCTACTGTCTCTATTATATTATGACAGACCAGCTAGATCTACTGTCTCTATTATACTATGACAGACCAGCTAGATATACTGTCTCTATTATATTATGACAGACCAGCGAGATATACTGCCTCTGTTAAATTATGACAGACCAGCTAGATCTACTGTGTCTATTGTATTATGACAGAACAGCTAGATCTACTGTCTCTAGGTCTCTATTATATTATGACAGACCAGCTAGATCTACTATCTCTATTATATTATAACAGACCAGCTATATCTGTTGTCTCTGTTTTATTATGACAGACCAGATAGATTTACTGTCTCTATTATATTATGACAGAACAGCTATTTCTCCTGTCTCTAGTATATTATGACAGACCAGCTAGATCTACTGTCTCTATTATATTATGACAGACCAGCTAGATCTGCTGTCTCTATTAAATTATGACAGACCAGCTAGATTTACTGTCTCTATTATATTATGACAGACCAGCTATATCTCCTGTCTCTGTTATATTATGACAGACCAGCTAGATCTACTGTCTCTATTATATTATAACAGACCAGCTAGATCTACTATCTCTATTATATTATGACAGAACAGCTAGATCTACTGTCTCTAGGTCTCTATTATAATACGACAGACCTGCTAGATCTACTGTCTCTAATAAATTATGACAGACCAGCTAGATCTACTATCTCTATTATATTATGACAGAACAGCTAGATCTACTGTCTCTAGGTCTCTATTATAATATGACAGACCTGCTAGATCTACTGTCTCTATTATATTATGACAGACCAGCTAGATCTACTGTCTCTATTATATTATGACAGACCAGCTAGATCTGCTGTCTCTATTAAATTATGACAGACCAGCTAGATTTACTGTCTCTATTATATTATGACAGACCAGAGATATATCCTGTCTCTATTATATTATGACATACCAGCTAGATCTACTGTCTCTATTATATTATAACAGAACAGCTAGATCTACTGTCTCTATTAAATTATGACAGACCAGCTATATCTGCTGTCTCTATTGTATTATGACAGACCAGCTAGATCTACTGTCTCTATTATATTATGACAGACCAGCTAGATCTAGTGTCTCTATTAAATTATGACAGACCAGCTAGATCTACTATCTCTATTATATTATGACAGAACAGCTAGATCTACTGTCTCTATTATATTATGACAGACCAGCTAGATCTACTGTCTCTATTATATTATGACAGACCAGTGAGATATTATGTCTCTATTATATTATGACAGACTAGCTAGATCTACCATCTTTATTATATTATGACAGACCAGCTATATCTGCTGTCTCTAATTGTATTATGACAGACCAGCTAGATCTACTGTCTCTATTATATTATGACAGACCAGCTAGATCTAGTGTCTCTATTAAATTATGACAGACCAGCTAGATCTACTATCTCTATTATATTATGACAGAACAGCTAGATCTACTGTCTCTAGGTCTCTATTATAATATGACAGACCTACTAGATCTACTGTCTCTATTATATTATGACAGACCAGCTAGATCTACTGTCTCTATTATATTATGACAGACCAGCTAGATCTACTGTCTCTATTATATTATGACAGACCAGCTAGATCTGCTGTCTCTATTAAATTATGACAGACCAGCTAGATTTACTGTCTCTATTATATTATGACAGACCAGCTATATCTCCTGTCTCTATTATATTATGACAGACCAGCTAGATCTACTGTCTCTATTATATTATGACAGACCAGCTAGATCTGCTGTCTCTATTAAATTATGACAGACCAGCTAGATCTCCTGTCTCTATTATATTATGACAGACCAGCTAGATCTACTGTCTCTATTATACTATGACAGACCAGCTAGATATACTGTCTCTATTATGACAGAACAGCTAGATCTACTGTCACTAGGTCTCTATTATAATATGACAGACCTGCTAGATCTGCTGTCTCTATTAAATTATGACAGACCAGCTATATCTGCTGTCTCTATTGTATTATGACAGACCAGCTAGATCTACTGTCTCTATTATATTATGACAGACCAGCTAGATCTAGTGTCTCTATTAAATTATGACAGACCAGCTAGATCTACTATCTCTATTATATTATGACAGAACAGCTAGATCTACTGTCACTAGGTCTCTATTATAATATGACAGACCTGCTAGATCTACTGTCTCTATTATATTATGACATACCAGCTAGATCTACTGTCTCTATTATATTATGACAGACCAGCTAGATCTGCTGTCTCTAATAAATTATGACAGACCAGCTATATCTGCTGTCTCTATTGTATTATGACAGACCAGCTAGATCTACTGTCTCTATTAAATTATGATAGACCAGCTAGATCTAATGTCTCTATTATATTATGACAGAACAGCTAGATCTGCTGTCTCTATTATATTATGACAGACCAGCTAGATCTGCTGTCTCTATTAAATTATGACAGACCAGCTATATCTGCTGTCTCTATTGTATTATGACAGACCAGCTAGATCTACTGTCTCTATTATATTATGACAGACCAGCTAGATCTAGTGTCTCTATTAAATTATGACAGACCAGCTAGATCTACTATCTCTATTATATTATGACAGAACAGCTAGATCTACTGTCACTAGGTCTCTATTATAATATGACAGACCTGCTAGATCTACTGTCTCTATTATATTATGACATACCAGCTAGATCTACTGTCTCTATTATGACAGACCAGCTATATCTGCTGTCTCTATTGTATTATGACAGACCAGCTAGATCTGCTGTCTCTAATAAATTATGACAGACCAGCTATATCTGCTGTCTCTATTGTATTATGACAGACCAGCTAGATCTACTGTCTCTATTAAATTATGACAGACCAGCTAGATCTACTATCTCTATTGTATTATGACAGAACAGCTAGATCTACTGTCACTAGGTCTCTATTATAATATGACAGACCTGCTAGATCTACTGTCTTTATTATATTATGACATACCAGCTAGATCTACTGTCTCTATTATATTATGACAGACCAGCTAGATCTGCTGTCTCTAATAAATTATGACAGACCAGCTATATCTGCTGTCTCTATTGTATTATGACAGACCAGCTAGATCTACTGTCTCTATTATATTATGACAGACCAGCTAGATCTACTGTCTCTATTAAATTATGATAGACGAGCTAGATCTACTATCTCTATTATATTATGACAGAACAGCTAGATCTACTGTCTCTAGGTCTCTATTATAATATGTCAGACCTACTAGATCTACTGTCTCTATTATATTATGACAGACCAGCTAGATCTACTGTCTCTATTATATTATGACAGACCAGCTAGATCTACTGTCTCTGTTATATTATGACAGACCAGCTAGATCTACTGTCTCTATTATATTATAACAGAACAGCTAGATCTACTGTCTCTAGGTCTCTATTATAATATGACAGACCTGCTAGATCTACTGTCTCTATTATATTATGACAGACCAGCTAGATCTAATGTCTCTATTATATTATGACAGACCAGCTAGATCTGCTGTCTCTATTAAATTATGACAGACCAGCTATATCTGCTGTCTCTATTGTATTATGACAGACCAGCTAGATCTACTGTCTCTATTATATTATGACAGACCAGCTAGATCTACTGTCTCTATTATATTATGACAGACCAGCTATTTCTCCTGTCTCTATTATATTATGACAGACCAGCTAGATCTACTGGCTCTATTATATTATGACAGAACAGCTAGATCTACTGTCTCTATTATATTATGACAGACCAGCTAGATCTGCTGTCTCTATTAAATTATGACAGACCAGCTAGATTTACTGTCTCTATTATATTATGACAGACCAGCTATATCTCTTGTCTCTGATATATTATGACAGACCAGCTAGATCTACTGTCTCTATGATATTATAACAGACCAGCTAGATCTACTATCTCTATTATATTATGACAGAACAGCTAGATCTACTGTCACTAGGTCTCTATTATAATATGACAGACCTGCTAGATCTACTGTCTTTATTATATTATGACACACCAGCTAGATCTACTGTCTCTATTATATTATGACAGACCAGCTAGATCTGCTGTCTCTATTAAATTATGACAGACCAGCTATATCTGCTGTCTCTATTAAATTATGACAGACCAGCTAGATCTACTGTCTCTATTATATTATGACAGACCAGCTAGATCTACTGTCTCTATTATACTATGACAGACCAGCTAGATATACTGTCTCTATTATATTATGACAGACCAGCGAGATATACTGCCTCTGTTAAATTATGACAGACCAGCTAGATCTACTGTGTCTATTGTATTATGACAGAACAGCTAGATCTACTGTCTCTAGGTCTCTATTATATTATGACAGACCAGCTAGATCTACTATCTCTATTATATTATAACAGACCAGATATATCTGTTGTCTCTGTTTTATTATGACAGACCAGCTAGATCTGCTGTCTCTATTAAATTATGACAGACCAGCTAGATTTACTGTCTCTATTATATTATGACAGACCAGCTATTTCTCCTGTCTCTATTATATTATGACAGACCAGCTAGATCTACTGGCTCTATTATATTATGACAGAACAGCTAGATCTACTGTCTCTATTATATTATGACAGACCAGCTAGATCTGCTGTCTCTATTAAATTATGACAGACCAGCTAGATTTACTGTCTCTATTACATTATGACAGACCAGCTATATCTCTTGTCTCTGATATATTATGACAGACCAGCTAGATCTACTGTCTCTGTTATATTATGACAGACCAGCTAGATCTACTGTCTCTATTATATTATAACAGACCAGCTAGATCTACTATCTCTATTATATTATGACAGAACAGCTAGATCTACTGTCTCTAGGTCCCTATTATAATATGACAGACCTGCTAGATCTCCTGTCTCTATTATATTATGACAGACCAGCTAAATCTACTGTCTCTATTATATTATGACAGACCAGCTAGATCTGCTGTCTCTATTAAATTATGACAGACCAGCTAGATCTACCCTCTCTATTATATTATGACAGAACAGCTAGATCTACTGTCTCTAGGTCTCTATTAGAATATGACAGACCTACTAGATCTACTGTCTCTATTATATTATGACAGACCAGCTAGATCTACTGTCTCTATTATATTATGACAGACCAGCTAGATCTACTGTCTCTATAATATTATGACAGACCAGTGAGATATACTGTCTCTATTATATTATGACAGACTAGCTAGATCTACCATCTCTATTATATTATGACAGACCAGCTATATCTGCTGTCTATATTGTATTATGACAGACCAGCTAGATCTACTGTCTCTATTATATTATGACAGACCAGCTAGATCTAGTGTCTCTATTAAATTATGACAGACAAGCTAGATCTACTATCTCTATTATATTATGACAGAACAGCTAGATCTACTGTCTCTAGGTCTCTATTATAAAATGACAGACCTGCTAGATCTACTGTCTCTATTATATTATGACAGACCAGCTAGATCTACTGTCTCTATTATATTATGACAGACCAGCTAGATCTGCTGTCTCTATTAAATTATGACAGACCAGCTAGATCTACTACATCTATTATATTATGACAGAACAGCTAGATCTACTGTCTCTAGGTCTCTATTATAATATGACAAACCTACTAGATCTACTGTCTCTATTATATTATGACAGACCAGCTAGATCTACTGTCTCTATTATATTATGACAGACCAGCTAGATCTGCTGTCTCTATTAAATTATGACAGACCAGCTAGATTTACTGTCTCTATTATATTATGACAGACCAGCTATATCTCCTGTCTCTATTATATTATGACAGACCAGCTATATCTACTGTCTCTATTATATTTAACAGAACAGCTAGATCTACTTTCTCTAGGTCTCTATTATAATATGACAGACCTGCTAGATCTACTGTCTCTATTATATTATGACAGACCAGCTAGATCTACTGTCTCTATTATATTATGACAGACCAGCTAGATCTGCTGTCTCTATTAAATTATGACAGACCAGCTATATCTGCTGTCTCTATTGTATTATGACAGACCAGCTAGATCTACTGTCTCTATTATATTATGACAGACCAGCTAGATCTAGTGTCTCTATTAAATTATGACAGACCAGCTAGATCTACTATCTCTATTATATTATGACAGAACAGCTAGATCTACTGTCTCTATTATATTATGACAGACCTGCTAGATCTGCTGTCTCTATTATATTATGACAGACCAGCTAGATCTACTGTCTCTATTATATTATGACAGACCAGTGAGATATACTGTCTCTATTATAATATGACAGACTAGCTAGATCTACCATCTCTATTATATTATGACAGACCAGCTATATCTGCTGTCTCTATTGTATTATGACAGACCAGCTAGATCTACTGTCTCTATTATATTATGACAGACCAGCTAGATCTAGTGTCTCTATTAAATTATGACAGAACAGCTAGATCTACTATCTCTATTATATTATGACAGAACAGCTAGATCTACTGTCTCTAGGTCTCTATTATAATATGACAGACCTGCTAGATCTACTGTCTCTATTATATTATGACAGACCAGCTAAATCTACTGTCTCTATTATATTATGACAGACCAGCTAGATCTGCTGTCTCTATTAAATTATGACAGACCAGCTAGATCTACTCCCTCTATTATATTATGACAGAACAGCTAGATCTACTGTCTCTAGGTCTATATTATAATATGACAAACCTACTAGATCTACTGTCTCTATTATATTATGACAGACCAGCTAGATCTACTGTCTCTATTATATTATGACAGACCAGCTAGATCTGCTGCCTCTATTAAATTATGACAGACCAGCTAGATTTACTGTCTCTATTATATTATGACAGACCAGCTATATCTCCTGTCTCTATTATATTATGACAGACCAGCTATATCTACTGTCTCTATTGTATTATGACAGACCATCTAGTGTCTCTATTAAATTATGACAGACCAGCTAGATCTACTATCTCTATTATATTATGACAGAACAGCTAGATCTACTGTCTCTAGGTCTCTATTTTAATATGACAGACCTTCTATATCTACTGTCTCTATTATATTATGACAGACCAGCTAGATCTACTGTCTCTATTATATTATAACAGAACAGCTAGATCTACTGTCTCTTGGTCTCTATTATAGTATGACAGACCTGCTAGATCTACTGTCTCTATTATATTATGACAGACCAGCTAGATCTGCTGTCTCTATTATATTATGACTGACCAGCTAGATCTACTGTCTCTATTATATTATGACAGACCAGCTAGATCTACTGTCTCTATTATATTATAACAGAACAGCTAGATCTACTGTCTCTAGGTCTCTATTATAATATGACAGACCTGCTAGATCTACTGTCTCTATTATATTATGACAGACCAGCAAGATCTACTGTCTCTATCATATTATGACAGACCAGCTATATCTGCTGTCTCTATTGTATTATGACAGACCAGCTAGATCTACTGTCTCTATTATCATATGACAGACCAGCTAGATCTGCTGTCTCTATTAAATTATGACAGACGAGCTAGATCTACTATCTCTATTATATTATGACAGAACATCTAGATCTACTATCTCTGGGTCTCTATTATAATATGATAGACCTACTAGATCTACTGTCTCTATTATATTATGACAGACCAGCTAGATCTACAGTCTCTATTATATTATGACAGACCAGCTAGATCTACTGTCTCTATTATATTATGACAGACCAGCTAGATCTGCTGTCTCTATTAAATTATGACAGACCAGCTAGATTTACTGTCTCTATTATATTATGACAGACCAGCTTTATCTCCTGTCTCTATTATATTATGACAGACCAGCTAGATCTACTGTCTCTATTATATTATGACAGACCAGCTAGATCTAGTGTCTATATTAAATTATGACAGACCAGCTAGATCTACTATCTCTATTATATTATGACAGAACAGCTAGATCTACTGTCTCTAGGTCTCTATTATAATATGACAGACCTGCTAGATCTACTGTCTCTATTATATTATGACAGACCAGCTAGATCTACTGTCTCTATTATATTATAACAGAACTGCTAGATCTACTGTCTCTTGGTCTCTATTATAATATGACAGACCTGCTAGATCTGCTGTCTCTATTATATTATGACAGACCAGCTAGATCTACTGTCTCTATTATATTATGACAGACCAGCTAGATCTACTGTCTCTATTATATTATAACAGAACAGCTAGATCTACTGTCTCTATTATATTATAACAGAACAGCTAGATCTACTGTCTCTAGGTCTCTATTATAATATGACAGACCTGCTAGATCTACTGTCTCTATTATATTATGACAGACCAGCTAGATCTACTGTCTCTATTATATTATGACAGACCAGCGAGATATACTGCCTCTGTTAAATTATGACAGACCAGACAGATCTACTATGTCTATTGTATTATGACAGAACAGCTAGATCTACTGTCTCTAGGTCTCTATTATATTATGACAGACCAGCTAGATCTACTATCTCTATTATATTATAACAGACCAGCTATATCTGTTGTCTCTGTTTTATTATGACAGACCAGCTAGATCTGCTGTCTCTATTAAATTATGACAGACCAGCTAGATTTACTGTCTCTATTATATTATGACAGACCAGCTATTTCTCCTGTCTCTATTATATTATGACAGACCAGCTAGATCTACTGGCTCTATTATATTATGACAGAACAGCTAGATCTACTGTCTCTATTATATTATGACAGACCAGCTAGATCTGCTGTCTCTATTAAATTATGACAGACCAGCTAGATTTACTGTCTCTATTATATTATGACAGACCAGCTATATCTCTTGTCTCTGATATATTATGACAGACCAGCTAGATCTACTGTCTCTGTTATATTATGACAGACCAGCTAGATCTACTGTCTCTGTTATATTATGACAGACCAGCTAGATCTACTGTCTCTATGATATTATAACAGACCAGCTAGATCTAATATCTCTATTATATTATGACAGAACAGCTAGATCTACTGTCACTAGGTCTCTATTATAATATGACAGACCTGCTAGATCTACTGTCTTTATTATATTATGACACACCAGCTAGATCTACTGTCTCTATTATATTATGACAGACCAGCTAGATCTGCTGTCTCTATTAAATTATGACAGACCAGCTATATCTGCTGTCTCTATTAAATTATGACAGACCAGCTAGATCTACTATCTGTATTATATTATGACAGACCAGCTAGATCTACTGTCTCTATTATACTATGACAGACCAGCTAGATATACTGTCTCTATTATATTATGACAGACCAGCGAGATATACTGCCTCTGTTAAATTACGACAGACCAGCTAGATCTACTGTGTCTATTGTATTATGACAGAACAGCTAGATCTACTGTCTCTAGGTCTCTATTATATTATGACAGACCAGCTAGATCTACTATCTCTATTATATTATAACAGACCAGCTGTATCTGTTGTCTCTGTTTTATTATGACAGACCAGCTAGATCTGCTGTCTCTATTAAATTATGACAGACCAGCTAGATTTACTGTCTCTATTATATTATGACAGACCAGCTATTTCTCCTGTCTCTATTATATTATGACAGACCAGCTAGATCTACTGGCTCTATTATATTATGACAGAACAGCTAGATCTACTGTCTCTATTATATTATGACAGACCAGCTAGATCTGCTGTCTCTATTAAATTATGACAGACCAGCTAGATTTACTGTCTCTATTATATTATGACAGACCAGCTATATCTCTTGTCTCTGATATATTATGACAGACCAGCTAGATCTACTGTCTCTGTTATATTATGACAGACCAGCTAGATCTACTGTCTCTATGATATTATAACAGACCAGCTAGATCTACTATCTCTATTATATTATGACAGAACAGCTAGATCTACTGTCACTAGGTCTCTATTATAATATGACAGACCTGCTAGATCTACTGTCTTTATTATATTATGACACACCAGCTAGATCTACTGTCTCTATTATATTATGACAGACCAGCTAGATCTGCTGTCTCTATTAAATTATGACAGACCAGCTATATCTGCTGTCTCTATTAAATTATGACAGACCAGCTAGATCTACTGTCTCTATTATATTATGACAGACCAGCAAGATCTACTGTCTCTATTATACTATGACAGACCAGCTAGATATACTGTCTCTATTATATTATGACAGACCAGCGAGATATACTGCCTCTGTTAAATTATGACAGACCAGCTAGATCTACTGTGTCTATTGTATTATGACAGAACAGCTAGATCTACTGTCTCTAGGTCTCTATTATATTATGACAGACCAGCTAGATCTACTATCTCTATTATATTATAACAGACCAGCTATATCTGTTGTCTCTGTTTTATTATGACAGACCAGCTAGATCTGCTGTCTCTATTAAATTATGACAGACCAGCTAGATTTACTGTCTCTGTTATATTATGACAGACCAGCTATTTCTCCTGTCTCTATTATATTATGACAGACCAGCTAGATCTACTGGCTCTATTATATTATGACAGAACAGCTAGATCTACTGTCTCTATTATATTATGACAGACCAGCTAGATCTGCTGTCTCTATTAAATTATGACAGACCAGCTAGATTTACTGTCTCTATTACATTATGACAGACCTGCTAGATCTCCTGTCTCTAATATATTATGACAGACCAGCTAAATCTACTGTCTCTATTATATTATGACAGACCAGCTAGATCTGCTGTCTCTATTAAATTATGACAGACCAGCTAGATCTACCCTCTCTATTATATTATGACAGAACAGCTAGATCTACTGTCTCTAGGTCTCTATTAGAATATGACAGACCTACTAGATCTACTGTCTCTATTATATTATGACAGACTAGCTAGATCTACCATCTCTATTATATTATGACAGACCAGCTATATCTGCTGTCTATATTGTATTATGACAGACCAGCTAGATCTACTGTCTCTATTATATTATGACAGACCAGCTAGATCTAGTGTCTCTATTAAATTATGACAGACCAGCTAGATCTACTACATCTATTATATTATGACAGAACAGTTAGATCTACTGTCTCTAGGTCTCTATTATAATATGACAAACCTACTAGATCTAGTGTCTCTATTATATTATGACAGACCAGCTAGATCTACTGTCTCTATTATATTATGACAGACCAGCTAGATCTGCTGTCTCTATTAAATTATGACAGACCAGCTAGATTTACTGTCTCTATTATATTATGACAGACCAGCTATATCTCCTGTCTCTATTATATTATGACAGACCAGTTATATCTACTGTCTCTATTATATTTAACAGAACAGCTAGATCTACTTTCTCTAGGTCTCTATTATAATATGACAGACCTGCTAGATCTACTGTCTCTATTATATTATGACAGACCAGCTAGATCTACTGTCTCTATTATATTATGACAGACCAGCTAGATCTGCTGTCTCTATTAAATTATGACAGACCAGCTATATCTGCTGTCTCTATTGTATTATGACAGACCAGCTAGATCTACTGTCTCTATTATATTATGACAGACCAGCTAGATCTAGTGTCTCTATTAAATTATGACAGACCAGCTAGATCTACCATCTCTATTATATTATGACAGAACAGCTAGATCTACTGTCTCTATTATATTATGACAGACCTGCTAGATCTGCTGTCTCTATTATATTATGACAGACCAGCTAGATCTACTGTCTCTATTATATTATGACAGACCAGTGAGATATACTGTCTCTATTATAATATGACAGACCAGCTATATCTCCTGTCTCTATTATATTATGACAGACCAGCTATATCTACTGTCTCTATTATATTTAACAGAACAGCTAGATCTACTTTCTCTAGGTCTCTATTATAATATGACAGACCTGCTAGATCTACTGTCTCTATTATATTATGACAGACCAGCTAGATCTACTGTCTCTATTATATTATGACAGACCAGCTAGATCTGCTGTCTCTATTAAATTATGACAGACCAGCTATATCTGCTGTCTCTATTGTATTATGACAGACCAGCTAGATCTACTGTCTCTATTATATTATGACAGACCAGCTAGATCTAGTGTCTCTATTAAATTATGACAGACCAGCTAGATCTACCATCTCTATTATATTATGACAGAACAGCTAGATCTACCATCTCTATTATATTATGACAGACCAGCTATATCTGCTGTCTCTATTGTATTATGACAGACCAGCTAGATCTACTGTCTCTATTATATTATGACAGACCAGCTAGATCTAGTGTCTCTATTAAATTATGACAGACCAGCTAGATCTACTATCTCTATTATATTATGACAGAACAGCTAGATCTACTGTCTCTAGGTCTCTATTATAATATGACAGACCTGCTAGATCTACTGTCTCTATTATATTATGACAGACCAGATAAATCTACTGTCTCTATTATATTATGACAGACCAGCTAGATCTGCTGTCTCTATTAAATTATGACAGACCAGCTAGATCTACTCCCTCTATTATATTATGACAGAACAGCTAGATCTACTGTCTCTAGGTCTATATTATAATATGACAAACCTACTAGATCTACTGTCTCTATTATATTATGACAGACCAGCTAGATCTACTGTCTCTATTATATTATGACAGACCAGCTAGATCTGCTGCCTCTATTAAATTATGACAGACCAGCTAGATTTACTGTCTCTATTATATTATGACAGACCAGCTATATCTCCTGTCTCTATTATATTATGACAGACCAGCTATATCTACTGTCTCTATTGTATTATGACAGACCATCTAGTGTCTCTATTAAATTATGACAGACCAGCTAGATCTACTATCTCTATTATATTATGACAGAACAGCTAGATCTACTGTCTCTAGGTCTCTATTTTAATATGACAGACCTTCTATATCTACTGTCTCTATTATATTATGACAGACCAGCTAGAACTACTGTCTCTATTATATTATAACAGAACAGCTAGATCTACTGTCTCTTGGTCTCTATTATAGTATGACAGACCTGCTAGATCTACTGTCTCTATTATATTATGACAGACCAGCTAGATCTGCTGTCTCTATTATATTATGACTGACCAGCTAGATCTACTGTCTCTATTATATTATGACAGACCAGCTAGATCTACTGTCTCTATTATATTATAACAGAACAGCTAGATCTACTGTCTCTAGGTCTCTATTATAATATGACAGACCTGCTAGATCTACTGTCTCTATTATATTATGACAGACCAGCAAGATCTACTGTCTCTATCATATTATGACAGACCAGCTATATCTGCTGTCTCTATTGTATTATGACAGACCAGCTAGATCTACTGTCTCTATTATCATATGACAGACCAGCTAGATCTGCTGTCTCTATTAAATTATGACAGACGAGCTAGATCTACTATCTCTATTATATTATGACAGAACATCTAGATCTACTATCTCTGGGTCTCTATTATAATATGATAGACCTACTAGATCTACTGTCTCTATTATATTATGACAGACCAGCTAGATCTACAGTCTCTATTATATTATGACAGACCAGCTAGATCTACTGTCTCTATTATATTATGATAGACCAGCTAGATCTGCTGTCTCTATTAAATTATGACAGACCAGCTAGATTTACTGTCTCTATTATATTATGACAGACCAGCTTTATCTCCTGTCTCTATTATATTATGACAGACCAGCTAGATCTACTGTCTCTATTATATTATGACAGACCAGCTAGATCTAGTGTCTATATTAAATTATGACAGACCAGCTAGATCTACTATCTCTATTATATTATGACAGAACAGCTAGATCTACTGTCTCTAGGTCTCTATTATAATATGACAGACCTGCTAGATCTACTGTCTCTATTATATTATGACAGACCAGCTAGATCTACTGTCTCTATTATATTATAACAGAACTGCTAAATCTACTGTCTCTTGGTCTCTATTATAATATGACAGACCTGCTAGATCTGCTGTCTCTATTATATTATGACAGACCAGCTAGATCTACTGTCTCTATTATATTATGACAGACCAGCTAGATCTACTGTCTCTATTATATTATAACAGAACAGCTAGATCTACTGTCTCTATTATATTATAACAGAACAGCTAGATCTACTGTCTCTAGGTCTCTATTATAATATGACAGACCTGCTAGATCTACTGTCTCTATTATATTATGACAGACCAGCTAGATATACTGTCTCTATTATATTATGACAGACCAGCTAGATCTTCTGTCTCTATTAAATTATGACAGACGAGCTAGATCTACTATCTCTATTATATTATGACAGAACAGCTAGATCTACTATCTCTAGGTCTCTATTATAATATGATAGACCTACTAGATCTACTGTCTCTATTATATTATGACAGACCAGCTAGATCTACTGTCGCTATTATAGTATGACAGACCAGCTAGATCTACTGTCTCTATTATACTATGACAGACCAGCTCGATATACTGTCTCTATTATATTATGACAGAACAGCTAGATCTACTGTTTCTATTATATTATGACAGACCAGCTAGATCGGCTGTCTCTATTATAATATGACAGACCAGCTAGATCTACCTTCTCTATTATATTATGACAGACCAGCTAGATCTACTGTCTCTATTATATTATGACAGACCAGCAAGATCTGCTGTCTCTATTAAATTATGACAGACCAGCTAGATCTACTTTCTCTATTGTATTATGACAGAACAGCTAGATCTACTGTCTCTAGTTCTTTATTATATTATGACAGACCTGATAGATCTACTGTCTCTATTATATTATGACAGACCAGCTATATCTGCTGAATCTGGTATATTATGACAGACCAGCTAGATCTACTGTCTCTATTATATTTGACAGACCAGCTAGATCTACTGTCTCTATTATATTATGAAAGAACAGCTAGATCTACTGTCTCTAGGTCTCTATTATACTATGACAGACCTGCTAGATCTACTGTCTCTATTATATTATGACAGACCAGCTAGATCTACTGCCTCTGTTAAATTATGACAGACCAGCTAGAACTCCTGTCTCTATTATATTATGACAGAACAGCTAGATCCACTGTCTCTATTATATTATGACAGACCCGTGAGATATACTGTCTCTATTATATTATGACAGATCAGCTATATCTGCTGTCTCTATTGCATTATGACAGACCAGCTAGATTTACTGTCTCTGTTATATTATGACAGACCAGCTAGATCTACTGTCTCTATTGTATTATGACAGAACAGCTAGAATTACTGTCTCTATTATATTATGACAGACCAGCTAGATCTACTGTCTCTATAATATTATGACAGACCAGCTAGATCTGCTGTCTCTATTAAATTATGACTGACCAGCTAGATGTACTGTCTCTATTATATTATGACAGACCAGCTATATCTCCTGTCTCTATTATATTATGGCAGACCTGCTAGATCTACGGTCTCTATTATATTATGACAGACCAGCTAGATCTACTGTCTCTATTATATTATGACAGACCAGCTAGATCTGCTGTCTCTATTAAATTATGACAGACCAGCTAGATCTCCTGTCTCTATTATATTATGACAGACCAGCTTGATCTACTGTCTCTGTTATACTATGACAGACCAGCTAGATATACTGTCTCTATTATATTATGACAGACCAGCTAGATCTACTTTCTCTATTGTATTATGACAGAACAGCTAGATCTACTGTCTCTATTATATTATGACAGACCAGCTAGATCTACTGTCTCTATTATATTATGACAGACCAGCTAGATATACTGCCTCTATTATATTATGATAGACCAGCTAGATCTCCTGTCTCTATTATATTATGACAGACCAGCTAGATCTACTGTCTCTATTATACTATGACAGACCAGCTAGATATACTGTCTCTATTATATTATGACAGACCAGCGAGATATACTGCCTCTGTTAAATTATAACAGACCAGCTAGATCTACTGTCTCTATTGTATTATGACAGAACAGCTAGATATGTCTCTAGGTCTCTATTATATTATGACAGACCAGCTAGATCTACTATCTCTATTATATTATAACAGACCAGCTGGATGAAATGCATGTCCAAATTAAATTGCCTGCTACTCATCCCCTGAAGAGAAAATATGCATATTATTGGTAAATCCGGATAGAAAACACTCTGAAATTTCTAAAACTGTTTGAATTATGTCTGTGAGTATACCAGAACTTATTTAGCAGGCGAAACCCAGAGGACAAACAGATTTTTTTTTGAGGTCACTCTCTTTTCAATGGGTTTTCATTGGGAATCCAGATTTCTTGCAGTTCCTATCGCTTCCACTGGATGTCAACATTTTTTAGAAATTGGTTGAGGTTTTTCCTTTGTGTAATGAAGAAGTACGGCCATCTTGAACGAGGCTAACTTGAAGTGTACTGTTAGATAGAGGCGAGTGACCAGAAAGCGAGCTTCAGTTTGTTTTCCTCCTGTATTGAACACAGATCATCCCGTCTTCAATTTTATCGATTATTTACATTTAAAAAACTAAAATTGTACTACAAAAGTAGTTTGAAATGTTTTGGCAAAGTTTACAGGTAACTTTTGAGATGTTTTGTAGTCACGTTGCGCAAGTTGGAAGCAGTGTTTTTCTGGATCAAACGAGCCAAATAAATGGACATTTTGAATATATATCGACGGTATTAATCAAACAAAAGGACCATTTGTGATGTTTATGGGACATATTGGAGTGGCAACAAAAGAAGCTCGTCAAAGGTAAGGCATGAATTATATTTTTATTTCTGCGTTTTGTGTCGCGCCTGCAGGGTTGAAATATGCTTTTCTCTTTGTTTGCTATGATGCTATCCTCAGATAATAGCATTGTTTCAAAACAAGTGTAGCTTTAATTTGCTATCTTACATGTGTGATTTCATGAAAGTTTGATTTTTATAGTAATTTATTTGAATTTGGCGCTCTGCATTTTCACTGGCTTTTGTCCAGGTGGGACGCTAGCGGCAGAGCTCCATAGTTCCTCTTTCCAGAAGGACAACCATCTCTGCAGTATTCCACCAATCAGGCCTTTATGGTAGAGTGGCCAGACAGAAGCCACTCCTCAGTAAAAGGCACATGACAGTCCGCTTGGAGTTTGCCAAAACGCACCTAAAGCATTCTCAGACCATGACATACGAGATTATCTGGTCTGAATACCAAGTGTCACGTCTGGAGGAAAACCTGGCACCATGCCTCCGGTGATGCATGGTTGTGGAAGCATCATGCTGTGGGGGGTACTGGGGACTAGTCAGGATCGAGGGAAAGATGAATGGAGCAAAGTACAGAGAGATCCTTGATAAAAACCTTCTCTAGAGCGCTCAGGAGCTCTGACTGGGGCAAAGATTCACCTTCCAACAAGACAACGACCCCAAGCACACAGAATATGTAGGAGGATGTCCGTTTTTATGAGGTGATATACAATATGTACTGAAAGTATTCAGACCCCTTCACTTTTTGTTACGTTACATCCATTATGGGGTATTGTTTGTAGATTGATAAGGACATTTTTTATTTAATCAATTTTAGAGAAAGGCTGTAAGGTAAGAAAATGTGGAAAAAGTGACAGGGTTGAAATACTTTTCAAATGTACTGTAGAAGAACACTGTTGACACTGTTGTGTCTTATGTAGGGGCTGGTGAGATATGAACAATGAATATATTTGACAGATTGATTTTGACATGATAATAAATTAGAGGAATATCTTTGAAAAGAGTGCTGTCCCCAACAGTGTCATGGATTAAAGTGAGGAGGACTCACTGCACCATTCTTTAGAAGAAAATGCACCTTTGAGAGCGCATGTTGCTTGTTGTTGTGAAGGGTTTTATCACTGAAATATACTAGGAGCAGAGGCAGTGAATAACACACACACACACATAACACACACACACACACACACACACACACACACACACACACACACACACACACACACACACACACACACACAAATGAATGCCTGTGCATTTGGTCGTGTCGCAAGCACATGTCAGTGTATGTGTGTGTGTTTGTCAAAGGGAATGCATTAGCACAGAGAAAAAAACACATCTATGATGAAGCAAAAAACACTTTACTGAGAATCTGAAACTGTATGAAGAACAACAGGAAAACAACTTTGGCTTAAAACCTGTTGTGAAAAAAAAAACATTCCCGTAATATACGGGATATTTTGTCAGGACAAGATGCTAGAATAAGCATATAATTGTCAGATTAGGATAGAAAACACTCTAAAGTTTCCAAAACTGTAAAAATATTGTCTGTGAGTATAACAGAACTGAAGTTGCAGGCGAAAGCCTGAGAAAAATCCAATCCGGATGTGCCTCATGTTTTGAAAGCGCTGTGTTACTATGCGTCCCTATTGAGCAGTGAATGGGCTATCAACCAGATTACTCTTTCTCCATATTTTTTTATTTTTTAAATTTATTTTTTTTAAAAAATATTATTTTTTATTATTCATTATACAAAAATCAACTTACATTGCTACATCAAACATGTCTAGCAAACCAAACACAGGTATTAACAATGCTCAAACATACAAAATATATTAATAAAATACAAAAAATAAACGATTTAAGTGCAATTATATTCACTCTGAAAATATCTTATTATAATGATTCATGAAGATGTTATTCTTTTTGTTATTCACTAGGGTTAGTGTTTTAATAAGATAATTAAATTCAATCAGAAATATTGGTAATTTTGGTATAGAATTTTTGCATTTTTGTTTGTGTATAAAGTATTTGGCAACAAGAATGAAAAAATTAACAATCATTTCAGTGGTTTTGTTATCATTGCAATAGTAACATATTATATATTTTATGTTAAAATTATAGGCAGTGTTCATAATGGTAAATAAGTACTTTGCAAGGTTTTCCCAAAATTCGGACACAAATTTACATTCAAAGAACAAGCGAGACAGATTCTCACCTTTTTCACAGAAAACGCAGATATCATCAATAGCCACAAATTTGGACATCATAGAATTACATGGATATATCTTATGTAAAATGTTGAAGTTCCTTAACGTTGTTTGGTATACAGTATTAAGGTCTTAACCATGCATTTTTCCAGACAATGTCAGGAATAAGCATGTTCCAGAAAAACGTTCCTCTCGGTGTAAGTTGGTTTTGTGAATGAAGAATTTGTCTTATATATTTATTACAACCAGATTTCTCATGTAAACTCACGTCTTCCAATCTGAGTTCTGGATAAACTTTGTGATCATTCCCAAAATTAAGATGACTTTTCATAAGTGTAGTTAGACCACTGGGAACGGCTTTGATCACAGAAATAAACTCTCTGAAAGGTATTGGAAACTCTTTCAATGTTATAAATTGTTCATATGTGAGAATATTACCCCTGTTGTCGAAAACATCAAGAACAAAGTCAATATTCCTCTCATGCCAGCTGGGGTAGAACAATGACTTATTCCTTACAGTTATGTCTGAATTATTCCACAAAAAAAGCTTTATGTGGGGAAAAATTGTGCAGGAAACATATTTGCCAGGCCAGTAAAGCTTGTTGGTGAAACCTAGCCAATTTAGCAGGTAATTTTTCAGGAATAAAATTACATTTCAGTAAAAATGGAAGACCTCCCAATTTATTAAACACATTATTTGGAATGAAATACCATATTGAATCAGTATCGAGCAAACATTTTTTCAACCAGTTTATCTTGAAAGTGTTATTTATGTCAACAAAGTCGAACACTTCTAGACTGCCTACAGCTCTTTGGTTAGAAAGGACATATTTTTTTAGTTCGTGAGACTTATTTTTCGAGATGAAGTCAAGAAAGGTCTTATTGATCTCTTTACAAGTAGCTGGATTTACACATAACGATAATGAGGGGTACACAAAACGAGACAGTCCCTCTGCCTTGGACAGAAGTACTCTCCCAAGTATAGAAATATCTAGTATAGATAGCCAATTATTAAATATATTTTTAGTTCTCTTAATTTTAGGAGAGAAATTCAAATGTTGTCTGACTAAGTGGTTTTTTGACAGATGTATTCCTAAATATTTAACACAGTCCTTTACAGGAATATTTTCAATTTCTTTATCATCAGAGTCAAATAAACATAAGATTTCACATTTAGAAACATTCAGTTTTAATCCTGATGCAATAGAAAATGCAGTTATAGCATTAAGGGCATGTGCGACCTGGTCTTTGTCTCTTAAGAAAAGTTCCCGTAAGCGGCTACAATGCGCAAGTCTGATGCTCCCAGAGAGATTCTCGCGGAAAATACAGAGGTAGCCATTACTCCAATCGGTCCTACTGAAAAATGAATTTGAGGATTGATTATAAACAACGTTTGCCATGTTTCTGTCGATATTATGGAGCTAATTTGGAATAATTTTCGCAGTTTTCGTGACTGCAATTTTCGGGTGATTTCTCAGCCAAACGTGAAGAACAAACGGATCTATTTCGCCTACAAAAAAAATATTTTTGGAAAAAAGGAACATTTGCTATCTAACTGGGAGTCTCGTGAGTGAAAACATCCGAAGCTCATCAAAGGTAAACAATTTAATTTGATCGCTTTTCTGATTTCCGTGACCAAGTTACCTGCTGCTAGCTGGACAAAATGCTATGCTAGGCTATCGATAAACTTACAGAAATGCTTGTCTAGCTTTGGCTGTAAAGCATATTTTGAAAATCTGAGATGACAGGGTGATTAACAAAAAGAGAGTGATTGGTGTCATATTGTGTGTTTTAGCTGAGCTGTGTGTGTCTGTTCGCCTCATTGGAGACCCTGTGCCAGTTGAAATCAGCCCCACAGCCTTTAATGACAAGGACATCTGTGCTTACATTTCAAAACACTCTTCAAGTAATGGTCCTGGTGGTGTCTGGCCCATTTGCCAGCTTGATGACACATGCACTTCTCTCCGTCTCCCTCTCAGTACAGACATCCCTGTCTCTCCCTCTCTCTCTCTCTCCGCCTGTTCCTCTCCCCGCTCCCTCCCTCTCTCTCTCCCTCTTCATCTTTCCCCACTCTCTCCCTCTATCCCTCCCTCCTTCTCTCCAAGTAAATGGCTTTCTCCAGCTGAGTGATATTCTAAAGGTCACAGGAGCAGGATTTAGGCTTAGGCCAGCAGAAAAAGGGAGGAAACGAGGGGGAAGATGAAGAAAAGAAGGGACACAGAAAATATGAATTACTGTTGATGACAGGCTGAGGCTGTTACTGTTGATGACAGGCTGAGGCTGTTACTGTTGATGACAGACTGAGGCTGTTACTGTTGATGACAGGCTGAGGCTGTTACTGTTGATGACAGACTGAGGCTGTTACTGTTGATGACAGGCTGAGGCTGTTACTGTTGATGACAGGCTGAGGCTGTTACTGTTGATGACAGGCTGAGGCTGTTACTGTTGATGACAGGCTGAGGCTGTTACTGTTGATGACAGGCTGAGGCTGTTACTGTTGATGACAGGCTGAGGCTGTTACTGTTGATGACAGGCTGAGGCTGTTACTGTTGATGACAGACTGAGGCTGTTACTGTTGATGACAGACTGAGGCTGTTACTGTTGATGACAGGCTGAGGCTGTTACTGTTGATGACAGGCTGAGGCTGTTACTGTTGATGACAGACTGAGGCTGTTACTGTTGATGACAGACTGAGGCTGTTACTGTTGATGACAGGCTGAGGCTGTTACTGTTGATGACAGGCTGAGGCTGTTACTGTTGATGACAGACTGAGGCTGTTACTGTTGATGACAGACTGAGGCTGTTACTGTTGATGACAGGCTGAGGCTGTTACTGTTGATGACAGACTGAGGCTGTTACTGTTGATGACAGGCTGAGGCTGTTACTGTTGATGACAGACTGAGGCTGTTACTGTTGATGACAGACTGAGGTTGTTACTGTTGATGACAGGCTGAGGCTGTTACTGTTGATGACAGGCTGAGGCTGTTACTGTTGATGACAGGCTGAGGCTGTTACTGTTGATGACAGGCTGAGGCTGTTACTGTTGATGACAGGATGAGGTTGTTACTGTTGATGACAGGCTGAGGCTGTTTGACAGGCTGAGGCTGTTACTGTTAAACAGGTCAACATACACAAGGCTGCAGGGCCAGATGGATTACCAGGACCAGTGCTCCGGGCATGTGCTGACCAACTGGCAGGTGTCTTCACTGACATTTTCAACATGTCCCTGATTGAGTCTGTAATACCAACATGTTTCAAGCAGACCACCATAGTCCTTGTGCCCAAGAACACTATGGCAACCTGCCTAAATGACTACAGACCCGTAGCACTCAAGTCCGTAGCCATGAAGTGCTTTGAAAGGTTGGTAAGGGCTCACATCAACACATTATCCCAGAAACCCTAGACCCACTCCAATTAGCATACCGCCCCAACAGGTCCACAGATGATGCAATCTCCACTGCCCTTTCCCACCTGGACAAAAGGAGCACCTATGTGAGAATGCTATTCATTGACTACAGGCTCAGCGTTCAACACCATAGTATCCTCAAAGCGCATCACTAAGCTAAGGATCCTGGGACTAAACACTTCCCTCTGCAACTGGATCCTGGACTTCCTGACGGGCCGCCCCCAGGTGGTGAGGGTAGGTAGCAACACATCTGCCATGCGGATCCTCAACACTGGAGCTCCCCAGGGGTGCGTGCTCAGTCCCCTCCTGTTCACCCTATGTGAGAATGCTATTTATTCATTGACTACAGCTCAGCATTCAATACCATAGTGCACTCAAAGCTCATACTGTAACTATGCTAAGGACTCTGGAACTAAACACCTCCCTCTGCAGCTGGTGGGCAATGCAAATAGTCTGGGTAGCCATTTGATTAGGTGTTCAGGAGTCTTATGGCTTGGGGGTAGAAGCTGTTTAGAAGCCTTTTGGACCTAGACTTGGCGCTCTGCTACCGCTTGCCGTGCGGTAGCATAGAGAACAGTCTATGACTAGGGTGGCTGGAGTCTTTGACAATTTCTAGGGCCTTCCTCTGACACCGCCTGGCATAGAGGTCCTGGATGGCTGGAAGCTTGGCCCCAGTGATGTACTGGGCCATACGCACTACCCTCTGTAGTGCCTTGCGGTCGAAGGCCGAGCAGTTGCCATACCAGGGAGTGATGCAACCAGTCAGGATGCTCTCGATGGTGCAGCTGTAGAACCTTTTGAGGATCTGAGGACCAATGCCAAATATTTTCAGTCTCCTGAGGGGGAATAGGTTTTGTTGTGCCCTCTTCACGACTGTCTTGGTGTGCTTGGAACATGTTAGTTTGTTGATGATGTGGACACCAAGGAACTTGAAGCTCAAATCCTGCTCCACTGCATCCCCGTTGATTAGAATGGGGGCGTGCTCGGTCCTCCTTTTCCTGGAGTCCACAATCATCTCCTTTCTCTTGATCACGTTGAGGGAGAGGTTGTTGGCCTGGCACCACATGGCCGTGTCTCTGACCTCCTCCCTATAGGCTGTCTCGTTGTTGTCGGTAATCAGGCCTACCACTGATGTGTTATCAGCAAACTTAATTATAGTGTTGGAGTTGTGCCTGACCGTGCAGTCATGAGTGAACAGGGAGTACAGGAAAGGACTGAGCATGCACCCGAGGGGCCACTGTGTTGAGGATCAGCATGGCGGATGTATTGTTACCTACCCTCACCACCTGTTGGTGGCCCGTCAGGAAGTCCAGGATCCAGTTGCAGAGGGAGGTGTTTAGTCCCAGGGTCCAGAGCTTAGTGATGAGCTTTGTGGGCACTATGGTGTTGAACGCTGAGCTGTAGTCAATGAATAGCATTCTCACATAGGTGACCCTTTTGTCCAGGTGTGAAAGGGCAATTTGGAGTGCAATAGAGATTGCATCATCTATGGATCTGTTGGGGCGGTATGCAAATTGAGTGGGTCTAGGGTTTCTGGGATAATGATGTTGATGTGAGTCATGACCAATTACCTCGACACTGGTGCCCCCGCACATTGACTCTGTACCGGTACCCCCTGTATATAGCCTCCACATTGGCTCTGTACCGGTACCCCCTGTATATAGCCTCCATATTGGCTCTGTACCGGTACCCCCTGTATATAGCCTCCACATTGGCTCTGTACTGGTACCCCCTGTATATAGCCTCCACATTGGCTCTGTACCGGTACCTCCTGTATATAGCCTCCACATTGGCTCTGTAACGGTACCTCCTGTATATAGCCTCCACATTGGCTCTGTACTGGTACCCCCTGTATATAGCCTCCACATTGGCTCTGTACCGGTACCCCCTGTATATAGCCTCCACATTGGCTCTGTACTGGTACCCCCTGTATATAGCCTCCACATTGGCTCTGTACCGGTACCTCCTGTATATAGCCTCCACATTGGCTCTGTACCGGTACCTCCTGTATATATCCCCGCTTTTGTTATTTACTGCTGTTCTTTAATTATTTGTTGTTCTTATCTCTTACTTTTTTTAGGTATATTCTTAAAACTGCATTGTTGGGTAAGGCCTTGTAAGTAAGTTGTAAGCTTCATTGTAAGGTCTAATTTATTTGATTATTATCTTTATGGTACATTTTGTTTTATCAGATTGAATAAACCATCTTGCCAGAATACTAACTTTTAAACATAACCTTTAGATGCATATCTACTGTAAACCAACAGCTTTGAATGTTCATGTTTTATTTTTGCAGCAACTGCCTGTCAACTGCATCATGAGTATCCAACAACTGGCTGGGAGACTGTCCAGAGGCAATATCCACAAAGCATCTGAGATTAGGAGTGCTGATCTAGGATCAGGTTCCTCTTCGTATTCATTATGATTCAAAAGACCAGAATGGACTACCTGTGAGGTCTCATTGCTCCTTACTGTTGGGGAGGTAACCACTGCCCTTCCTAAGGGTTACACAAGCAGTGTCCTTACTGCTGGACAGAGGGGAGGTTAACTACTGGCCTTCCTAAGAGTCCTTACTGTTGGACAGAGGAGAGGTTAACTACTGGCCTTCCTAAGAGTCCTTACTGTTGGACAGAGGAGAGGTTAACTACTGGCCTTCCTAAGAGTCCTTACTGTTGGACAGAGGAGAGGTTAACTACTGGCCTTCCTAAGAGTCTTTACTATTGGACAGAGGGGAGGTTAACTACTGGCCTTCCTAAGAGTCCTTACTGTTGGACAGAGGGAGGTTAACTACTGGCATTCCTAAGAGTCCTTACTGCTGGACTGAGGGCAGTTAACTACTGGCCTTCCTAAGAGTCCTTACTGTTGGACAGAGGGGAGGTTAACTACTGGCCTTCCTAAGAGTCCTTACTGTTGGACAGAGGGGAGGTAACCACTGGCCTTCCTAAGAGTCCTTACTGCTGGACTGAGGGCAGTTAACTACTGGCCTTCCTAAGAGTCCTTACTGCTGGACAGAGGGGAGGTTAACTACTGGCCTTCCTAAGAGTCCTTACTGTTGGACAGAGGAGAGGTTAACTACTGGCCTTCCTAAGAGTCCTTACTGTTGGACAGAGGAGAGGTTAACTACTGGCCTTCCTAAGAGTCCTTACTGTTGGACAGAGGGGAGGTTAACTAATGGCCTTCCTAAGAGTCCTTACTGTTGGACAGAGGGGAGGTAACCACTGGCCTTCCTAAGGGTTACATCATCAGGGTGCTACTGTTTCTGTGGTGTGTGTGTTTGTGTGTGTTCTGTGTTTCCCTTTTATAATTACTGCTCATTAAAGTAAATGAGTGCGTCATGAAGTGAGCTCAATGCCCAGGAGTAAGGGGTTGTGTTTGTGTGTGTGCTTCAAACAGTTACACACACACACACACACAGACAAAACACACACACACAGACTAAAACATAACCTAGGTAGAGACACTGTAACATGTCATCATATCATAGGACACGGCCCTTCAGCATGTCATGTCCTCATATCAGTGCTGTAATTTCTAAATGGTTCACCCAATGTGGATGAAATTAAAGATGACAGTCTGTACTTCAATCTCATAGTCAATGTTTGATTTCAAATCTTAATTTTTGGAGCATAGAGCCAAAATAATGAAAAATGCTTCACTGTGCCAATAATTAGGGAGGGCACTGTCAGTCTCATAAACTGAGCTTGTCTCTGACAATGTGTGGGTGCTATTGGTTTAAACACTTAGAAATCTAGTTTGATAAGATTTGTTTAACCTTTCTATGGCTACTTGGCCTACAATGATTTAGAAAGACAACCAAGCTAATCAACAGGAGAACAGCAGAAAAACAACAATTAGAGCATCTTGTGGTAAGGGATTTAACTATGTTGGGCTTCACTCGCACTATCTAACGACCAAAAACGGATAATTAGGCCTTGATATTTAGCTTAATTAAGTGGGTTTGTCATGCATTGGTTGTTTTTGAAGACATACATGTAGCTAATAACTCCATTATGTTGAATTCTCCAAGGATCAGTTAAAGAAAACTCTCACATAAGATAATAATTTCCAATACTTGGAGAGTTGATTAGCCATTTTAATGACATCTCTTGGGGACAGTTGGGGGCATACAGTTGAAGTCGGAAGTTTACATACACCTTAGCCAAATACATTTAAACTCAGTTTTTCACAATTCCTGACATTTAATCCTAGTAAAAATGCCCTGTCTTAGGTTAGTTAGGATCACCACTTGATTTTAAGAATGTGAAGTGTCAGAATAATAATAATAATAATAATAATAATTTATTTCAGCTTAAATGTTTTTAATCACATTCCCAGTGGGTAAGAAGTTTACATACACTCAATTAGTATTTGGTAGCATTGCCTTTAAATTGTTTAACTTGGGTCAAACGTTTCAGGGAGCTTTCCACAAGTTACCACAATAAGTTGGGAGATTTTGTTTGGCCCATTCCTCATGACAGAGCTGGTGTAACTGAGTCAGGTTTTTAGGCCTCCTTGTTCGCACACACTTTTTCATTCTGCCCACAAATTTTCTATAGGATTGAGGTCAGGGCTTTGTGATGGCCACTCCAATACCTTGACTTTGTATGCTTAGGGTCATTGTCCATTTAGAAGACCCATTTGCGACCAAGCTGTCTTAAGATGTTGCTTCAATATATCAACATAATTTTCCTACCGCAATGCCATCTATTTTGTGCAGTGCACCAGTCCCTCCTGCAGCAAAGCACCCCACAACATGATGCTGCCACCCTGTGCTTCATGGTTGGGATGGTGTTCTTCGGCTTGCAAGCGTCCCCCTTTTTCCTCCAAACATAACTATGGTCATTATGGCCAAACAGTTCTATTTTTGTTTCATCAGAACAGAGGACATTTCTTCAAAAAGTACGATCTTTGTCCCCATGTGCATTTCAAACCGTAGTCTGGCTTTTTTATGGCGGTTTTTTGAGCAGTGGCTTCTTCCTTGCTGAGCGGCCTTTCAAGTTGTCGATATAGGACTCGTTTTACTGTGGATATAGATACTTTTGTACCTGTTTCCTCCAGCATCTTCACAAGGTCCTTTGCTGTTGTTCTGGGATTGATTTGCACTTTTCGCACCAAAGTACCTTCATCTCTAGGAGACAGAATGCGTCTCCTTCCTGAGCGGTATGACAGTTGCGTGGTCCCATAGTGTTTATACTTTCGTACTATTGTTTGTACAGATGAACGTGGTACCTTCAGGCATTTTGAAATTGCTCACAAGGATGAACCAGACTTGTGGAGGTCTACAATTATTTTTCTGAGGTCTTGGCTGATTTCTTTTGATTTCCCCATGGTGTCAAGCAGCACCATGTTTGAAGGTAGGCCTTGAAATACATGCACAGGTACACGTCCGATTGACTCAAATTATGTTGATTAGCCTGTCAGAAGCTTCTAATGCCATGACATCATTTTCGGGAGTTTTCCAAGCTGTTTAAAGGCACAGTCAATTTAGTGTATGTAAACTTCTGACCCACTGGAATTGTGATACAGTGAATTATAAGTGAAATAATCTGTCTGTAAACAATTGTTGAAGAAATTACTTGTGTCATCCACAAAGTAGATGTCCTAACCGACTTGCCAAAACTATAGTTTGTTTACAAGAAATTTGTGGAGTGGTTGAAAAACTAGTTTTAATGACTCCAACCTAAGTGTACGTAAACGTTCGACTTCAACTGTACATCTAAAAGATAAAGCTGCTGCTTTACGGTTCCAGTTTATTGCTTTACGGACCGGAAAATATGCTTTGGAGAGGGGTGTCAGGTCTTGTATTACAGCCGGTAGGGGGATTAGGTTTAAAGAAGGCTTTATTTTTGGTTGATAATAGCCAGATTTCTAGGGATGGAGTACCTCCGTTTTACAGAGGCCTTCTTAGGGTTTGGAGTATAATGACAGTGTCCAATAGCTGCAATTGAGTCAGTGCTTTGGCTGCTGGAGGAACCTCTGGGTGTATTATGGGGCAAGACTGGATTATACAACTGAAGATGTTCCACATTTCTCCAAGATTCTGGTGAAGAGCAAAATCATCACCATTTGTAATGGTGAGAGGTTAGCACATCATGGGGGGTATGATATTTGTAATGGTGAGAGGTTAGCACATCATGGGGGGGTATGATGGGTGAGAAAAGATAGGATTATAAAAACAACTGCAGGGAAACTTCAGGAAGGGGAATGGATAATGCTTAACAGTCACAAGTTGAAAACGTCCCCATTTCCAAGACTAGGGATTACACCCAATATTTTAGAGTCAGAAAGAAAGGCATTATTTCTTGATTTGAGAGGGTTGGAAGAGGTGGGTTTGGATGAGGTGAATGGGAAGGACTTATATAGGGGGTGTGTCAAGGTTTTGAATAAAGATGAAGTGAAAAATAGAAAAGACACTCCTTGGAGGGTTAAAATTGGCCTTGATGACAAGGTAAAGCCAGCATGGAGAGCACTGTACAAGCCACCGTTACTAAAGGGGACTGGTGATATGTAATGGAGGGTGTTGATGACAAGGTAAAGCCAGCATGGAGAACACTGTACAAAGGTTACAGTACAGCCATGACATAAGGGTACAGCCATGACATAAGGGTACAGTACAGCCATGACATAAGGGTACATAAGGGTACAGTACAGCCATGACATAAGGGTGCAGTACAGCCAGTTACAAAGCACATTAGTTCTAAGACTATTCAGTTCAGCTTATCAACAGTTTTTCTCTGCTCTGCTTTCTGACGTCAAATCGCAAACAATAATCTGTTCTGATTTACAAAAAAAATATCAGAATCAATCAATCAAAACAATCAGCCAGCAATCAATTAAACCATGTGTCTGTGTGTCAATCTCATAGAATATATTTCTGTACATGAACGTGGATGGTACTAGCATTGTTTATAATCCTGAATGAATCTTGAACAATGACATACGCACAAATATCATACCCCTAAAAAAGCTAATGGTAATGGTGAGAGGTTAGCACGTCGTGGGGGGTATGATATTTGTAATGGTGAGAGGTTAGCACGTCGTGGGGGTATGATATTTGTAATGGTGAGAGGTTAGCACATCGTGGGGGGTATGATATTTGTAATGGTGAGAGGTTAGCACGTCGTGGGGGGTATGATATTTGTAATGGTGAGAGGTTAGCATGTCGTGGGGGGTATGATATTTGTAATGGTGAGAGGTTAGCACGTCGTGGGGGGTATGATATTTGTAATGGTGAGAGGTTAGCACGTCGTGGGGGGTAAGATATTTGTAATGGTGAGAGGTTAGCACGTCGTGGGGGGTATAATATTTGTAACGGTGAGAGGTTAGCACGTTGTGGGGGGTATAATATTTGTAATGTTGAGAGGTTAGCACGTCGTGGGGGGTATGATATTTATAATGGTGAGAGGTTAGCACGTCGTGGGGGGTTTCATATTTGTAATGGTGAGAGGTTAGCACGTCGTGGGGGGTATAATATTTGTAACGGTGAGAGGTTAGCACGTCGTGGGGGTTATGATATTTGTAATGGTGAGAGGTTAGCACGTCGTGGGGGGTATGATATTTGTAATGGTGAGAGGTTAGCACGTCGTGGGGTGTATGATATTTGTAACGGTGAGAGGTTAGCACGTCGTGGGAGGTATGATATTTGTAATGGTGAGAGGTTAGCATGTCGTGGGGGTATGATATTTGTAATGGTGAGAGGTTAGCACGTCGTGGGGGGTTGATATTTGTACTGGTGAGAGGTTAGCACGTTGTGGGGGTTTAATATTTGTAATGGTGAGAGGATAGCATGTCGTGGGGGGTATGATATTTGTAACGGTGAGAGGTTAGCACGTCGTGGGGGGTATGATATTTGTAATGGTGATAGGTTAGCACGTCGTGGGGGGTATGATATTTGTAATGGTGAGAGGTTAGCACGTAGTGGGGAGTATGATATTTGTAATGGTGAGAGGTTAGCACGTCGTGGGGGGTATGATATTAGTAATGGTGAGAGGTTAGCACGTCGTGGGGGGTATGATATTTGTAATGGTGAGAGGTTAGCACGTCGTGGGGGGTATGATATTTGTAATGGTGAGAGGTTAGCACGTCGTGGGGGGGTATGATATTTGTGCGTTTGTAACTTTCTCACTGAAACATGTTTCTCTGTAACCATGGTAACATCCATATTCATGTAGAAGTGTTTAGAAACATGTTCTATTCATATTTAGAGGCTCCAAAATGACACAATACATTATTTACCATTATTTTATTTTGGGCAAAAAATAATCTGTATATTTGTTTTAACCTTTCTATGGCTACTTGGCCTACAATGATTGGGAAAGACAACCAAGCTAATCAACAGGACAACAGCAGAAAAACAACTAGTTAAATCCCTTACCACAAGATGCGCTATGTTGGGCTTCAGTCTCCTTATTTAATGACCGAAAACGGATAATTAGGCCTTGATATTTAGCTTAATTAAGTGGGTTTGTCATGCATTGGTTGTTTTTGAAGACATACATGTAGCTAATAACTCCATTCTGTTGAATTCTCCAAGGATCAGTTAAAGTAAACTCTCACATAAGATAATAATTTCCAATACTTGGAGAGTTGATTAGCCATTTTAATGACATCTCTTGGGGACAGTTGGGGGCTTATATACGTATAGTGGACAGAGCAGCAGAGATACAGCTGTTGGTGTTACTGCAGGATTCAGGGACAGAGAGTCAGAGAGATAGAAGGATAATCTCTCACACCACCTGAACCTGTGGTGGAACACAGCCAATAGACAGACCTGGACCATCAACTCTCCCACCTGAACCTGTGGTGGAACACAGCCAACAGAACGACCCAGACCATCAACTCTACTACCTGAACCTGTGGTGGAACACAGCTAGCACAGAGACCCGGACCATCAACTCTCCCACCTGAACCTGTCGTGGTGGAACACAGCCAACAGACCTACCTGGGCCATCAACTCCAGTCAGCTGTGAATCATATCACTGTGCCCAGTAAGTAGGCCTGGGCAATAGAATAGGAATATTCCACATTAAATAGGCAGAGGCTTTATAGTAGAATAGGACTATTCCACATTAAATTGGCATATGCTTTACAGTAGAATAGGACTATTCCACATTACATACGCCTAGGCTTTAGAGTAGAATAAGAATATTCCACAATGCATAGGGATAGGCTATATGGAACAGGACAATTCCATAGTAAATAAGCCTGGGCTATATGGAAGGCCTGGGCTATAGAGAATAATAGGCCTATTCACTTGTGTGTGTAGTGTTGGTGCTGGTAGCCTAGTGGTTAGAGCATTGTGCGAGTAACCAACAGGTTGCTTGATCAAATGCATGAGCTGACAAGGTAAAAAGCTGTTGTTCTGCCCCTGAACAAGGCAGTTAACCCACTGTTCGGCTGTCATTGTAAATAATAATTTGTTCATAACTGACTTGCCTAGTTAAATAAAGGTTAAATATGAAAAAAAGTTTAAATAAGAATGCAGGATGTATCTGGTTGTTTTGTTTTTCATAGGGTCCTTATGATCCACATATTGTTAAATCTCTCTCTCTCTCTCTGCCTCTCTCCTTGTAGGTTTTACGCATCAACGGAGCAAGCGTTTGTGTTTGCCTGGAGCGCAGGTGTGCGGAACCAGCTCAGCCATGACATTCCTCCGCAGGTTGCAATGGAACGACTCCTCCGTTCTAATCCATCCTCCAGGGTTCTACATCATCGGCTTCACCTCCCTGCCCTTTGTCAACCTCTATTTCATCTTCCTCACTTTCGTTTACGTGGTCTCGGTCGTGTTCAACACATGTGTGATCTATATCATATCTGTGGACCTTCGCCTCCACAATCCCAAGTATATCGCGGTTGGTAACCTCGCGGTGGTTGATCTAGTGCTGAATACTTGCATTATTCCCGGTATGCTAAAGGCGTTTCTTGCTAAGAACAATTTTGTGCCGTTTAATCTGTGTATGGTACAGATGTATGTGTATTATTCCTTCATATGTATGGAATCGTTCTCCATCGCCGTGCTCGCCTATGACCGTATGATCGCCATATGTTTCCCTCTGAGGCACGGCTCCATCAACACCATGACGAGTATGTCGTGTATTCTTGGTGTCATCTGGTGCTTCTGTCTTGGTATACCGATATTCAGCACAGCCATTATGACCAGGCTGTCCTACTGCGATTCCGTTAATGTCTACAGCTATTTCTGTGATTACGCACCAGTGTTTCGGCTGGCATGTAACGACAACACTCTGCAATGGGCTGTGGCTTCAGTTCTGAGCCTGGTTATCCTCCTTGGCCCACTGTCCTTCATCATTCTGTCATACATGAGTATTCTAATCGCTGTGTTCAGGATGAAAAGCGTTGAGAGTCGTGTGAAAGCGCTGGCCACCTGCACTGAGCACCTCATTCTAGTGGCAGTATTCTTCTTTCCGGTTCTGATTATTTTCATGGTTGGGTTATTAGCACGCATCAAACCAGACCCTGACCTGCGCGTACTGAGCCTGTCGCTGGCCTCGTGCATTCCGCCCTGTCTCAACCCCATAGTCTACTCTCTGAAAACTAAAGAGATCAAGAGCAAAGTGCTCACCATGTTCAGGAGAATTAAAGTTCAAGTAGTTAACGATTGATCCCATCCACACGCACTCCCCCTTGTTAAACACAGAGGTATCACAGAAATTAGAATCAATGAATTACATTTCCTTTTCAGCTTTCCTACACATTCTGAAATAACAACACATTTGCTCATCCTAATCCTATGTCATCAACCAAATGTAATCCCTTGAAATGGGCATGGTAGGCTCTATAACCGACTGAATATTCCCAACATCTTCTAGTAATAAAGCAGAAAATCAAACACATACTGTATCTCTGTAATGTTTTACTTTCTGAGTGCTTAAACAGGTTTAATAAAGCTACCTGGTTGATCCTGTTCTTTTATCAATATGTTCTCAATATTTTTTTCACTACATTTTTAGCTGTTTAAGTTCTGATCTTGAAATGCCAGACTGCAATACGTTATAAAGAAATAAAGTGTATTATTATTATTATTATCATCATCATGCTTTGTGAAATACAAGCCTGGGCTCAAACTGCAGGGTTAGAAACAAGCTCATTTTAGGAGTATAGAACCGTCACAGAATATGTGTTTCCTTTGGCATGTAACCACACTCCACGTAGTGGCGGCCTGTCATTCAGGGAGGGGGCTGCCTGTTTTGCATGTTATTTTAGAATTAATACGTGTCTCATATCAGTTTGTAAACAATGTAAAATAAAACGTTTTATTAATGACTTAATAAACCCTCCATAAAAACATGGTCTCTTTTTTGCTTTCTTGAGTAAGGCAGCTCCTAAATGCAGGTGTTTCAGCCTAGCTGTCACGGCCGTCCTCCTCTTCATCTGAAGAGGAGAGGCGAGAAGGATCGGAGGACCAAAATGCGGCGTGGTAGGTGTTCATCATTAATTTTAATAAAGAAAACACTGAAACACACTATACAAAAACAATAAACGAAATAACAACCATGAAGCTAATGAGAACTGTGCTGAAACAAGCAATCAACATAGACAATCACCCACAAACAAACAGTGCAACCCAGGCTACCTAAGTATGATTCTCAATCAGAGACAACTAATGACATCTGCCTCTGATTGAGAACCATACTAGGCCGAAACATACAAATCCCCAAATCATAGAAAAACAAACAGACTGCCCACCCCAACTCACGCCCTGACCATACTAAATAAATACAAAACAAAGGAAATAAAGGTCAGAACGTGACACTAGCTCAGTGCTTTCTGTGGTGGTGGGGCGGCCAGCGAAAAATATTGAGCATAGCGGTTGGTAATGTTCTCTAGTTACGCCGTGATTGGCTCAGTATACTGTCACTCATGGGGACAATGTGTCACTGCCAAATCTAAAGGGTAGAGCTTGAAAATTCAAGCCCCCTGGGTACTGAATTAGAGTTACATTAGAAGTGCCGATCCAAGAAGGCTCAAGGTAATTGGCCACAGATAAAATTACGTCAAATCACGTCATATCTACACTAGCTTTCACTGGACTGATCATGTCAACATCATACTTTCAAAATCTTAGCTACCAGTCATCATCGTTAATCAAATCTACAATCTACTGGCAAATCCTTTTTAATCCTTGTCATATGAAGAGAAATGATAAAGAGAAATTACAGATAAAACGTATCTGTGCTCATCGGCCAGAGGACATAAACATTACACAACAAGTTGGAAATCGCAAATTCATCAATGAATGGTTTGGAAGGAATCAGTGGCTAAATGCAAGCATTGCAAAGCAATAACTAGCCTGCTATTCAGTGGAGTGGATGTGTGGTGCCAAATCTGGTTTTAAGGTTTAAGGTTTAAGGAATGTGATGAAAGAAATAAAAGCTGAAATAAATCATTCTCTTGACTATTATTCTGACATTTCACATTCTTAATAAATAGTGGTGATCCTAACTGACCTAAGACAGAGCATTTTACTAGGATTAAATGTCAGGAATTGTGAAAAACTGAGTTTAAATGTATTTGGCTAGGGTGTATGTAAACTTCCGACTTCAACTCTATGTATACTGTAGCTAAGAAAGTAATACTAAGTGTATGTTGTGTATTAAACTTTCAGTAGCCTATGTGCCTCACCCTAATAATTTGGTCAATTTTCCCCTATTAATTTTGCCTAGTGTTCTGACTTGGTGGTGCACATGTAGCCTATAACTGTTTTAGAGAAATGTAATCATTGAATATTGTAAGAACATTCATTGTCTGCTTATATGCCCCCTTTATTTAATCTACAGTTCTGACTTGGTGTACAGGGAGAACACTGTAAGAACAGCCCAGGTTCTGAATTCTGTCGCTTTTGTCACGACTTCCGCCGAAGTCGGTCCCTCTCCTTGTTCAGGCGGCGTTCGGCAGTCAAAGTCACCGGTCTTCTAGCCATCGTCGCTCCACCTTTCATTTTCCATTTGTTTTGTTTTGTTTTTCTGCACACCTGGTTCACATTCCCTCATCAGACTAAATGTATATTACCCTCTGTTTCCCCCATGTCTGTGTAATTGTTCTTTGTTGTTCTTTGTGTACGGTGTTACGCTATAGGCTGGCTTGTGCTAGGTTTGTTTCAAACCTAGGTTTGTTTGTTTTGTTTAATCCGGTTCATGATACTGTCGTTGTGCTTTGTGCTGCCTCGCCCGTGTCTTTGGGCCAGGGTGTATAATAAACTTCTCCTGTTATCACCCATCTCTGCTCTCCTGTGCCTGACTTCCCAGCAACCAGTTACTCACCCCGTTACAGAATTCCACATCGATCAATGGAGTCAGCAGGAGCGGGTGCCCCCATTGTGGGGGTAGAGGAGCGCGTCTGGGAGCACGTGGCAATGCTTCACCATCGCAGCGTTGTCATGGACCGCGTTGTCCAGACTATGGACCGCTGGGAGAGACAGGGAGTCCCTCCAGTGCCCCCACCAGCACAACAGGGGTCTCCACTACTCGCCTCCCCTGCACCTGGTCCCAGTGGTATTCGTCTCGCCCTTCCCAGGGAGTTTCCTGCTGCAGCTGGACCTGTATCTGGGGACCGTCCACCCGGCTCCTTCGAGACGTGAGAGGGTGTCCGCCCTCGTCTCGTGCTTCTCGGAGGAAGCCCTGGAGTGGGCTAACGCCGTGTGGGTAGAAGGAGATGTGGCGCTGGACCACATTGAGGAGTTCACCCGTCACTTCCGGGCAGTCTTCGACCACCCGCCCGAGGGTAGAGCTGCAGGTGAATGTCTCTTCCACCTGAGGCAGGGGACGAGGAGCGCCCAGGAGTTCACCCTGGACTTTCGGACCCTGGCCTCCAGAGTGGGATGGAACGACAGGGCCCTGATCAACCACTATTGCTGCAGCTTGCGCAAGGATGTCCATCGGGAGTTGGCCTGTAGGGACACCACCCTCACGTTTGACCAGCTGGTGGACCTGTCCATCCGACCTGATAACCTTCTGGTTACCCGCGGACGTTCAGAGGCGGCTCTGTCGGGTTCCTTCTCCTAGCACCACCGCTCCGGTGCCATGGAGCTGGGAGGTGCTGAGTTTAGGGAGGCCGGTTGGTGTTGTGACTGTTATTAAAATCTACTTTAAAAAAATTTAAAATAAACAATCATCTTTATAGAACTCTCCTAATGCAACAATAGCGTTCCAGAACTCTGAAGAAGACAATAACATCTTTATAGAACTCTCCTAACGCAACAATAGCATTCCAGAACTATCTGAAGAAGACAATAACATCTTTATAGAACTCTCCTAATGCAACAATAGCATTCCAGAACTATCTGAAGACAACATCTTTAGCGTCTTCCGGCGCCGACAGAGATGGCCACCTCGCTTCGCGTTCCTAGGAAACTATGCAATATTTTGTTTTTTTACGTGTTATTTCTTACATTGGTACCCCAGGTAATCTTAGGTTTCATTACATACAGTCGGGAGGAACTACTGAATATAAGAGCAACGTCAACTCACCATCATTACGACCAGGAATATGACTTTCCCGAAGCGGGTCCTGTGTTTTGCCTTCCACACAGGACAATGGATCGGATCCCTGCCGGTGAACCTAAACAACATCGCCGTAAAAGGGGCAAACAAAGCGGTCTTCTGGTCAGGCTCCGGAGACGGGCACATCGCACACCGCTGCCGAGCATACTACTCACCAATGTCCAGTCTCTTGACCACAAGGTTGATGAAATCTGAGCAAGGGTAGCCTTCCAGAGAGACATCAGAGACTGTAACGTTCTTTGCTTCACGGAAACATGGCTCACTTGAGAGACGCTATCAGAGTCGGTACAGCCAGCTGGTTTCTTCACACATCGCGCCGACAGAGACAAGCATCTTTCTGGTAAGAAGAGGGGCGGGGGGGTATGCCTTATGATTAATGAGACGTGGTGTGATCATTACAACATACAGGAACTCAAGTCCTTCTGTTCACCTGACTTCCTCACAATCAAATGTCGACCGCATTATCTACAAGAGAATTCTCTTCGATTATAATCACAGCCCCCAAGCAGACACATCGATGGGCCTGAACAAACTTTATTTGACTCTATGTAAACTGGAAACCACATATCCTGAGGGTGCATTCATTGTAGCTGGGGATTTTAACAAGGCTAATCTGAAAACAAGACTCCCTAAAATCTATTAGCATATCGATTGTGCAACCAGGGCTGGTAAAACCCTGGATCATTGTTATTCTAACTTCCGCGAGGCATATAAGGCCCTTCCCCGCCCTCCTTTCGGAAAAGCTGACCACGACTTCATTTTGTTGCTTCCAGCCTACAAAAACAAAAACAAGAAGCTCCTGCGCTCAGGTTTGTTCAATGCTGGTCCGACCAATCTGATTCCACGCTTCAAGACTTCGATCACAGGGATCACGTGGATTGGGATATGTTCCGCATTGCGTCCAACAACATTGATGAATCCGCTGATTCGGTGAGCGAGTTCATTAGAAAGTGCATTGGCGATGTCGTACCCACAGCGTCTATTCAAACATTACCAAACCAGAAACTGTGGATTGATGGTAGCATTCGCGCGAAACTGAAAGCGCGAACCACTGCTTTTAACCAGGGCAAGGTGAACGGAAACATGACCAGATCCAAACAGTGTAGCTATTCCCTCCGCAAGGCAATCAAACAAGCCAAGCGTCAGTATAAAGTGTAGTGGAAATTTCCTGTATTACCAAAACACAAGAGAGCAAACCCCACACACAAGTCAGAGTTATCATAAAGTCCATCTTTAATTATATGAGCTCCATCTCAACCCTGTGACTCTCAGATCAATTCAGTGTCTATAAATGAATTCTCTGAGAATGCATAGCCAGACAGCATTGGCTATAAATTATCGTTCAGCTTTGGTCTCCTAAACTATGTTCTTATCTCGCTCTTGGTACCACTCAGGACCAAAAACAAAACCTCATCCACTAGCATATATCAAATACACCCCCTCCTGGACAAGATCACAGAGAGACAGTGACTGGCACTCAGACATTGTGGAGCCACCTATCTGGTTCCCCATTTATCACACCATCCCTTCACATGGTTTAGGAATAGTTTACAGATAGACTAACCTTTCCCCTCTCTGGGGCCCAATGTAACTTAACCCTAGCATGAAAGGGATAACTGCAAACTGTAAACAGTATTATCCAAAAGAAGACATTCTAATGACAAATATCTCACATAAGCATGCAATAAAACAAATAAAACATCATATTTATAAATGTTACCTAAAGAATTCTGATTCTGCCACGACAAGAGACAAAGTAGAGTTGCAATTCAACGGCTCAAGACACAAGAGGTATGTGGCAGGGTCTACAGTCAATCACGGATTACAAAAATAAAACCAGCCCCGTCGCGGACTTCTTTGCTCGCTTTGAGGTCAATACAGTGCCACTGACACGGTCCGCTACCAAAACTCTCCTTCACTGCAGCCGACGTGAGTAAAACATTTAAACGTGTTAACCCTCGCAAGGCTGCAGGCCCAGACGGCATCCCCAGCCGCGTCCTCAGAGCATGTGCAGACCAGCTGGCTGGTGTGTTTACGGACATATTCAATCAATCCTTATCCCAGTCTGCTGTTCCCACATGCTTCAAGAGGGCCACCATTGTTCCTGTTCCCAAGAAAGCTAAGGTAACTGAGCTAAACGACTACCGCCCCGTAGCACTCACTTCCGTCATCATGAAGTGCTTTTAGAGACTAGTCAAGGATCATATCACCTCCACCCTACCTGACACCCTAGACCCACTCCAATTTGCTTACCGCCCCAATAGGTCCACAGACGACGCAATCGCAACCACACTGCACACTGCCCTAACCCATCTGGGCAAGAGGAATACTTATGTGAGAATGCTGTTCATTCTGTGCAACTGGGTACTGGACTTCCTGAAGGACCGCCCCCAAGTGGTGAGGGTAGGTAACAACATCTCCACCCCACTGATCCTCAATAATGGGGCCACACAACGGTGCGTTCTGAGCCCTCTCCTGTACTCCCTGTTCACCCACGACTGCGTGGCCATGCACGCCTCCAACTCAATCATCAAGTTTGCGGACAACACTATAGTGGTAAGCTTGATTACCAACAACGACGAGACGGCCTACAGGGAGGAGGTGTGGGCCCTCGGAGTGTGGTGTCAGGAAAATAACCTCACACTCAATGTCAACAAAACAAAGGAGATGATCATGGACTTCAGGAAACAGCAGAGGGAGCTCCCCCCTATCCACATCGACGGGACTGTAATGGAGAGGGTAATACGTTTTAAGTTCCTCTGCATACACATCACAGACAAACTGAATTGGTCACAGACAGCATTGTGAAAAAGACCCAGCAGTGCCTCTTCCACCTCAGGAGGATGAAGAAATTCAGCTTGGCACCAAAGCACTCACAAACTTCTACAGATGCACAATCGAGAGCATCCTGTTGGGCTGTATCACCGCCTGGTACGGCAACTGCTCCGCCCACCACCGCAAGGCTCTCCAGAGGGTAGTAAGGTCTGCACAACGCATCACCGGAGGCAAACTACCTGCCCTCCAGGACACCTACACCACCCGATGTCACAGGAAGGCCACAAAGATCATCAAGGACAACATCCACCCGAGCCACTGCCTGTTCACCCCGCTATCATCCAGAAGGTGAGGTCAGTACAGGTGCATCAAAGCAGGGACCGAGAGACTGAAAAACAGCTTCCATCTCAAGGCCATCAGACTGTTGAACAGCCATCACTAACGTTGAGTGGCTGCTGCCAACATACTGACTCAACTACAGCGCACTTCAATAATGGAAATGGATGGAAATTGATGTAAAAATGTATCACTAGCCACTTTAAACAATGCCACTTAATATAATGTTTACATACCCTACATTACTCATCTCATATGTATATACTGTACTCGATACCATCTACTGCATCTTGCCGTTCTGTACCATCACTCAATCATATATCTTTATGTACATATTATTTTTCCCTTTACACTTGTGGGTGTGTATAAGGTAGTAGTTGTGGAATTGTTAGGTTAGATTACTTGTTGGTTATTACTGCATTGTCGGAACTAGAAGCACAAGCATTTCACTACACTCGCATTAACATCTGCTAACCATGTGTATGTGACAAATACAATTAGATTAGGTTTGATTTATAGAACTCTGCAACAATAGAATTCCAGAACTCTGAACAATGCCATTCCAGAGAAGAGTTGAGTCCGATTTTGTTTATACCTAATGTGAGGCACATTTCTATTCTCTAATCTAATTAAAAACCTTAAATAAAACAACATTTTGGTCAATGGTGTTTCTAATGGGACCAATTATTACATCCTATTACAAAACCATACCTTCTCCCTGCAATTTGGGTAAAACAAGTATATGAGGTGAAATCCATTATAATAGTTTATTACTGTAAAAATAAGAAAATAATTTAACTGCAACGTAAACGGAACATCCTCACAAAATACAACACATCAGCATTTCTTAAAAACTAGTTAAATCACTAGCTTCTTGTAAAGAGCCTGCAGGTAGCCCAACCAGTGTGTGTGTGTGAGAGAGAAACAGTCAGTCAGCTACTCATCCAGATGTCAGTTCTAAACTGCTATATGAGCATTTTGATCACTTTGCTTCATAAAAGATGCTGATTGTTGACCATTCATACTGCTCCTTCCTCCTCACCTCTCTCCATAAATATTAGATAACCCCAACTCAGGGGATTGGGGTTATACACACAATACCCCATAATGACAAAGCAAAAACAGGTTTTGAGAAATGTTTGCACATTTTTACAAATAAAAAACTGAACTACTATATTTAAATCAAATCAAATCAAATTTTATTTGTCACATACACATGGTTAGCAGATGTTAATGCGAGTGTAGCGAAATGCTTGTGCTTCTAGTTCCGACAATGCAGTAATAACAAGTAATCTAACTAACAATTCCAAAGCTACTGTCTTGTACACAGTGTAAGGGGATAAAGAATATGTACATAAGGATATATGAATGAGTGATGGTACAGAGCAGCATAGGCAAGATACAGTAGATGGTATCGGGTACAGTATGTACAAATGAGATGAGTATGTAAACAAAGTGGCATAGTATAGTATAAAGTGGCTAGTGATACATGTATTACATAAGGATACCGTCGATGATATAGAGTACAGTATATACGTATGCATATGAGATGAATAATGTAGGGTAAGTAACATTTATATAAGGTAGCATTGTTTAAAGTGGCTAGTGATATATTTACATCATTTCCCATCAATTCCCATTATTAAAGTGGCTGGAGTTGAGTCAGTGTCAGTGTGTTGGCAGCAGCCACTCAGTGTTGGTGGTGGCTGTTTAACAGTCTGATGGCCTTGAGATAGAAGCTGTTTTTCAGTCTCTCGGTCCCAGCTTTGATGCACCTGTACTGACCTCGCCTTCTGGATGATAGCGGGGTGAACAGGCAGTGGCTCGGGTGGTTGATGTCCTTGATGATCTTTATGGCCTTCCTGTGACATCGGGTGGTGTAGGTGTCCTGGAGGGCAGGTAGTTTGCCCCCGGTGATGCGTTGTGCAGACCTCACTACCCTCTGGAGAGCCTTACGGTTGAGGGCGGTGCAGTTGCCATACCAGGCGGTGATACAGCCCGCCAGGATGCTCTCGATTGTGCATCTGTAGAAGTTTGTGAGTGCTTTTGGTGACAAGCCGAATTTCTTCACCCTCCTGAGGTTGAAGAGGCGCTGCTGCGCCTTCTTCACGATGCTGTCTGTGTGAGTGGACCAATTCAGTTTGTCTGTGATGTGTATGCCGAGGAACTTAAAACTTGCTACCCTCTCCACTACTGTTCCATCGATGTGGATAGGGGGGTGTTCCCTCTGCTGTTTCCTGAAGTCCACAATCATCTCCTTAGTTTTGTTGACGTTGAGTGTGAGGTTGTTTTCCTGACACCACACTCCGAGGGCCCTCACCTCCTCCCTGTAGGCCGTCTCATCGTTGTTGGTAATCAAGCCTACCACTGTTGTGTCGTCCGCAAACTTGATGATTGAGTTGGAGGCGTGCGTGGCCACGCAGTCGTGGGTGAACAGGGAGTACAGGAGAGGGCTCAGAACGCAACCTTGTGGGGCCCCAGTGTTGAGGATCAGCGGGGAGGAGATGTTGTTGCCTACCCTCACCACCTGGGGGCGGCCCGTCAGGAAGTCCAGTACCCAGTTGCACAGGGCGGGGTCGAGACCCAGGGTCTCGAGCTTGATGACGAGCTTGGAGGGTACTATGGTGTTGAATGCCGAGCTGTAGTCGATGAACAGCATTCTCACATAGGTATTCCTCTTGTCCAGATGGGTTAGGGCAGTGTGCAGTGTGGTTGAGATTGCATCGTCTGTGGACCTATTTGGGCGGTAAGCAAATTGGAGTGGGTCTAGGGTGTCAGGTAGGGTGGAGGTGATATGGTCCTTGACTAGTCTCTCAAAGCACTTCATGATGACGGATGTGAGTGCTACGGGGCGGTAGTCATTTAGCTCAGTTACCTTAGCTTTCTTGGGAACAGGAACAATGGTGGCCCTCTTGAAGCATGTGGGAACAGCAGACTGGTATAGGGATTGATTGAATATGTCCGTAAACACACCGGCCAGCTGGTCTGCGCATGCTCTGAGGGCGCGGCTGGGGATGCCATCTGGGCCTGCAGCCTTGCGAGGGTTAACACGTTTAAATGTCTTACTCACCTCGGCTGCAGTGAAGGAGAGACCGCATGTTTTCGTTGCAGGCCGTGTCAGTGGCACTGTATTGTCCTCAAAGCGGGCAAAAAAGTTATTTAGTCTGCCTGGGAGCAAGACATACTTACATACTGTAAGTATTAAAACCCTTCACTCAAAACTTTGTTGAAGCACTTTTGGCAGGGATTACAGCCTCGAGCCTCCTTGAGTATGAGGCTACAAGCTTGACACACCTATATTTGGGGAGTTTTTCCCATTCTTCTCTGCAGATCCTCTTAAGCTCTGTCAGGTTGGATGGAGAGCGTCGCTGCACAGCTATTTTCGATCGGGTTCAAGGATCTCTCTGTACTTTGCTCCATTCATCTTTCCCTCAATCCTGACTAGTCTCCCAGTCCCTGGGAAAACATCCTCACAACATGATGCTGTCACCACCATGCTTCACCGTAGGGATGGTGACAGGTTTCCTCCAGACGTGACGCTTGACACTCAGGCCAAAGAGTTCCATCTTGGTTTCATTAAACCAGAGAATCGTGTTTCTCATGACCCGAGAGTCCTTTAGGTGCTTTTTAGTAAGCTCCAGGCGGGCTGTCATGTGTCTTTTACAGAGGAGTGCCTTCCCTTTGACCACTCTACCATAAAGGCCTGATTGGCGGAGTGCTGCAGAGATGGTTGTCCTTGTGGAAGGTTCTCCCATCTCCACAGAGGAAGTCTGGAGCTCTGTCAGAGTGACAATCGGGTTCTTGGTCACCTCCCTGACCAGGGACCTTCTCCCCTGGTTGCTCAGTTTGGCCTGGCAGCCAGCTCTAGGAAGAGTCTTGGTGGTTCCAAACTTCTCCCATTTAAGAATGATGGAGGCCACTGTGTCTTGGGGACCTTCAATGCTACAGACATGTTTGGTACTCTTCCGCAGATATGTGAATCGACACAATCGGAGCTCTAAGGACAATTCCTTCGACCTCATGGCTTGGTTTTAGCTTTTGCAAAAAAGACATCAACTGTAGGACCTTATATAGACTGGTGTGTGTCTTTCCAAATCATGTCCATTCAATTGAACTTAGCACAGGTGGACTCCAGTCAAGTTGTAGAAACATCTGAATAGTTATGTAAATAAGATATTTCTGATTTTTTTGTAATACATTTTCTACATTTCTAAAAAACGGTTCTCTTTGTCACCATGTTGTATTGTGTGTAGATTGATGAGGGGGGAAAAAATAATTTAATTCATTTTAGAATAAGGCTGTAACGTAACAAAATGTGGAAACAGTCAAGGGGTCTGAATACTTTCCGAATGCACCGTACTTAGGCCTATAAGTATACATTAGGTTAACAGAACACAAAGTTTAAATATTAACGGACACAAGGTATCAATGTCTGGGTATAGAATGACCAGTCAGTCCCCGTGAGAATGAGGCATATTCTATTGGTTCTAATTCTAATTTTCAAAACCTTCTATTTATCTGTTTACTGTCTGTCAGCCAATAATGAAACACAAAGGACACAGAGCAGCACAATGTGTCCCGTGAGGCTAGAGGTTGTATATGGGCTGAATCCTCAAGATGGTGCCCATGCACAACAAGAGGAAATGATTAGCATACTTTAATGAACAGATCTCTCAGAGGATGCCCTGGGGAAGCCTATATTCAGTTGGGTGAAATATGCATCCTTTGGAAGATGCAACTGTTTCAGCAACCAGTTTCATACATTTATTTGGTACTTTTTCTATGTATTATAAACAAGTATTTGAGTACAGTGGCTGGAGTACAATAGTTCTTATTTAGCCTAGTTTGCCTTTGTTTACAAGTTACTATTCTGGCAAATTGCAGTGCCCTCAGAAAGTATTCACACCCCTATACTTTTTCCACATTTTGTTAGGTGTGTTAGAGCCAGAATTTTAAATGGATAAAAATGTACATTTTGTGTCACTGACCTATTCATAATGTCCCTTAATGTCAAAGTGGAAATGTGTTTTTAGAAATTAAAAGCTGAAATGTATTGAGTCTAAGTATTCAACCCCTTTGTTATGACAAGCCTAAATAAGTTCAGGAGTAAAAATGTGCTTAACAAGTTGCATTGACTGTGTGCAATAATAGTGTTTTGCATGATTTCTGAACAACTACGTCATCTCTGTAACACACACACAATTATCTGTAAGGTCCCTCAGTCGAGCTGTAAATTTCAAACATTGATTCAACCACAAAGACCAGATAGGTTTTCCAAAGCCTCACAAAGGGCACCTATTGGTAGAAATGGGTAGAAAAAAAGCAGACATTGAATATCCATTTGAGCTTGGTGAAGTTATTACTCTTTGGATGGTGTATCAAGACACCCAGTCACTGCAAAGATGCAGGCGTCCTTCCTAACTCAGTTGCCGGAGAGGAAGGAAACCATTCAGGGATTTTACCATAAGGCCAATTGTGACTAAAACAGTTATATAGTTTAATGGCTCTGTCAGGAGAAAACACTGTAGTTACTCCACAATACTAACCTAAATGACAGAGTTAAAAGGAGGAAGCCTGTACAGAATAAAAATATTCCAAAACATGCATCCTTTTTGCAATAAGGAAACACAGTAAAACTGCAAAGAAATTGGCAAAGAAATTCACTTTATGTCCTGAATACAACGTGTTTGGGGCAAATCCCACACATCACTTTGTACCACTTCATATTTTCAAGCATGGTGGTGGCTGCGTCATGTTATGGGTATGCTGGTCATTGGCAAGGAATAGGGAGTTTTTTTAGGATAAAAATACATGGAATAGAGCTACTGTAAGAACATGCATAACCCTTGAGGAGAACCTTGTTCAGTCTGCTTTCCAACAGACACTGAGTGACAAATTCAACGTTCAGCACAACAATAATCTAAAATAAAAGGCTGGGGCTGAGCTGGACCTAAGGAAAGGAACAAATATCCCAAAACACCCCTAAGCTAGACTAGCCTACTTCAATACAGCTAACTAACCAAAAATACAGTGGGTGGTCCGCCCAGTTCTACCTAGAGTTCTTAGACAAAGTAGTCGCCATGGGCTTATCTTGGTTCCCCCCTTTTCCAACCATCAAACAAACACCATAACAAAATAACAAAACTCACAGGTGGGGACAAAGTGACATGTATTTGCGAAAACAAAACCAGAGAACTACCGAGAGATTGACAGAGAGATGGAGCTCCAGAGTAAACAACTGAATTGGTTTTTAAACCAAGGGAAAGGGGATGTGATTGGGTAATGGAAACAGGAGGAGGTGTGTCTTCTGATTAGCAACTGATTGATGACTGATTGGGGAATGATGATTGCCACCTGTGAGGAGGGGAGAAGGAGAGAAAAGAAATACACACACAGGATACACACAGAATACTTGTATCCGTAACAGTCATTATGGGGATTTGTCTGTAGATGGTAAGAGAAAAAACATTGATTTAATAAATGTTTTATTCAGGCTGTAACATAACAGCATGTGGAATAAGTCAAGAGGTATACATAGTATTTGAAGGCACTGTTTGCTACCACAAAGTTTCTTAACATCCTGTACTGTCTTTGACGCTACGGTGCCTCGGAAACAATGTGTCCAAAGTAAGCCGTCACCTGTCCTGTCCGTTCTGTAAAGACGTCCCCTATGTTATGAAATCCACGGGGGGGTAACATGAATGTGAATGTTCAGCGGCTCAAGGTATTCAATTCAAGGATTCAAATTCCAAGTAGCTACTGCTTTCAAAAAAGTAGATCATTATAATGTATTAGAATGATTTGTATAACTTCTGTCCCCTGATGTTAATGGATATCATTTTTAGGCTGTGCAGTTGATTGTGATGTTAAGTTATCTAGCTTGCTAACCGAGTGGTGCAGAAGTCTAAGACACCGCATTTCAGTGCATGAGGCATCACTACAGTCCCTGGTTTGAATCCAGGCTGTATCACATCCGGCTGTGATTGGGAGGTGCACAATTGGCCCAGCGTCATCCAGGTTTGGCCGGAGTAGGCCGTCATTGTAAATAAGAATTTGTTCTTAACTGACGTTCATAGTTAAATAAAGGTACAAAAAAATGCTTTTGGATTTAGTGAATGGCTTCAGGATAATTTTGTTTACTCATCAAAGTATAGATGTTGCCAGAATGCCAACAAACTTCTCTCTCTGTGTGCGCAAGTGGTCGTTGATCCACAGTTTGAAAGAAATTACCTTTGAGCACTTTGATGATCGCCAGACTAGCGTTGGACAATGCGCATGTGTTGTATCAGCTCTATGAAATGTGTTGTATCAGCTCTATGAAATGTATCAGCTCTATGAAATGTATCAGCTCTATGAAATGTGTTGTATCAGCTCTATGAAATGTGTTGTATCAGCTCTATGAAATGTGTTGTATCAGCTCTATGAAATGTGTTGTATCAGCTCTATGAAATGTGTTGTATCAGCTCTATGAAATGTGTTGTATCAGCTCTATGAAATGCATTGTATCAGCTCTATGAAATGCATTGTATCAGCTCTATGAAATGCATTGTATCAGCTCTATGAAATGCGTATCCAACGAAGGCCAATGGCCCAGAGCTAGCCATGAGGCTGATTAGCTAGTAAGTTAGCTAGGAGGACAACCAAACAATGATGTGTTTACACCAATGATGTATATAAACTCTGGATTGTTGAGGCTGTGTTGGTCAACGAGAGGCTTCGAAGCCACCAGTCGGCAATATCTGAACACCTTTAGAAGAAGCAGACGTCCATAGAAATTAATGGAATTCTACAGTATTTCAATTAAATGTTTCAAGGCCAATTCCATGTATTTAAGCATTTCTAGGATGTTGTAGTGGGGACAGTAACATTAGCACCTTACAAAAATTACACTTCAAGGATTTCTTTCTTATATTCTGTATTTTTGTCTGTTTAGCTCATGTAATATAATTTAAAAGTGTGCATTAAGGTGTCTGTAATAGAATACTTGTGGCAAAAACAAATGTAGATATTAATAAATGCATTTCAATAGCTTCCAAAATATGTTTTACAACGGTGGGGGGGTGTGCCAAGATAGAGGCATGGTGGCTTCAACACAGCGCCCCCTATCAGTGATTTAGTGTATATATAAATCATTAATTCACCATTTGTGTATGTAAGCATAAATTACCCAGTTATGCAACCAATTAACCTCAACTCCACTATTTACCACAAAACTACACTATTCTGTACTTTCAGGCTTTTCTTTTGGTGCTGAAATCAGCAGCTTAAAAGATAATTTTATGTAACGTCGGAGCTCCAGTCCGCCCACAGTTGTCACCGCTCAAAATAAAAGTTTGTTACATTTCCCCTGCAGCGTTGAGAGAAACATATACTGGGAGTTAAACAGCGTGGTACGTAATGCATTCATTAGTGCACAGTAGCAAAACATTTCGTAACGTAAACATTTCCTCAATGAAAACAAGAGTTTTTATTGGACCCTTTAGCATCTCACCATTTCATTCTGTTTGCTTCTGTTTGCTTCCGTTTGGTTTCTTAGTGAATACACCCCTGAGCTCATTCATGACATAGCCTTTCTCTACTCCAATCACTCTAACTCCCCTCTCAGACAGAGCTGCTTCGCAAAATTGTTTTTATTTATTTGGACATATTAAACTAAATAGATCACCGTCATTGGATTTCTTTTGTCTTATTTTAACTTCTACCAATCAAATTCCCCCGTTTTGTTTACTACTGTTCAGTACAGTCCCACATGTTGTTACAGATGCAATCCACAAGGTGGCAGTATGACCTCAGTATACTCTGAGCAAGGAGAAGGAAATGTATCAATCACAGACACACACAGTCACATTAAAATGAGAGACTTGGATTGAATGGAGGGGACAACGACACAGTTTTATCTTGAAAAAAATGTATTTATCCCATTGTTTTCCGTCAAAGATCATACTGAGTGTGTAAAATCCACAATTGCAGCACTCCTACACCCAACCTCCTTCCCAACCTCTCATCTCTTAGCAACAGCTGTGTTCACCTTGCTTCCTTGTACAGCTTTCTCATAACTCCCCGTCTTTAAGTAGGGAGGAATTCAGACCCAAGTTACATAAATTGAACTTCTTTTTTTATGAACCTTTCTCTCCACGTATTCTGACCATGAAATGAAGCAGGAAGGGAAATATTTATAAAGGAAACATGTGAGCAAGGTATTCGTTTGGGGTGGAGATGCAGAAGTTGAGGTGCGTCAGAAGTGTGTCTAGAGATATGCTGTATTCTGACCTTGATTTCAGCAAACTGTCAACATGACAGGTATTTAGGCCTCTTTTCCATAGTGAAATATACATAGCTGTGTCGTTATTCCACATTTTTATTCTAGGCCTATGGCTTCTTAATTTGCTGGATGAAATTTGGAGACCCAAGCCGAGGCTGTAGCCCAGCGGTATCACACTCATTCCATGGAGGGCCTAGTGTCTGTGGGGTGTTGTTTCTTTCTTTCAGTGAAGACCACTACTAACTCATCAGTCAAGTAAAAGAGAGAAGCGAAAAAACACTCGTCCCTCCGTGGAATGAGTTTGACACGCGCTGTAGCCTACGGAAACCTGTATGCACAGACAGTAGCACCAAAGCTATTGAGTTAATTTAGTTGATTAATGCGCTATAGATTGTTTTAATTATATGCACAGACTTTTACGTTTTTTTTTTACAGTTTCTAGCGTATTCAATACTATCTGCTATATCAATATTAGGACTAATCGCCCAACATCAGTGCCCGACCTCACTAATGCTCTTGCGGCTGAATGGAAGCAAGTCCTCTCAGCAATGTTCCAACATCTAGTGGAAAGCCTTCCCAGAAGACTGGATGCTGTTATGGCAGCAATGTTCCAACATCTAGTGGAAAGCCTTCCCAGAAGAGTGGAGGGTGTTATAGCAGCAACGTTCCAACATCTAGTGGAAAGCCTTCCCAGAAGAGTGGAGGCTGTTATAGCAGCAATGTTCCAACATCTAATGGAAAGCATTCCAGAAGACTGGAGGCTGTTATAGCGGCAATGTTCCAACATCTAGTGGAAAGACTTCCCAGAAGAGTGGAGGCTGTTATAGCAGCAATGTTCCAACATCTAGTGGAAAGACTTCCCAGAAGAGTGGAGGCTGTTATAGCAGCAATGTTCCAACATCTAGCCGAAAGCCTTCCCAGAAGAGTGGAGGCTGTTATAGCAGCAAAGGGGGGTGGACCAACTACAGATTAATGGCCATGATTTTGAAATGAGATGTTCGACAAGCAGGTGTCCACATACTTTTGATCATGTACTGTATATAGAGCGTGTGAGCATGTGTGATGAGAAGACATTTATCAGAAAACAGAAAGCGAAGTATTTATTTGTGCTTTGAGGCGTTATGCCTTTTTAGGGCTTATAAGATCCAACTTCTCTCCTAATGTACCACCAGTCTGTAGATTATGTCATTGTACATAAGTGGAATTCTTTCTTCAATGTAAGTATTGTGGTGAGTTTGTATTACCTTGTAAATGAAATTCAAATATAATGGCTGTTTAGGGTCAACATGGGGAGAGCGGGTCCACCGAGAGACTGAAGTGAGATGAGTGGAGGCCACATGTACACCTCAGAGAAGTGTCTGATGCCCTCCCATGAGTGGAGGCCACATGCACACCTCAGAGAAGTGTCTGATGCCCTCCCATGAGTGGAGGCCACACGCACACCTCAGAGAAGCGTCTGATGCCCTCCCGTGAGTGGAGGCCACACGCACACCTCAGAGAAGTGTCTGATGCCCTCCCGTGAGTGGAGGCCCCATGTACACATCAGAGAAGTGTCTGATGCCCTCCCGTGAGTGGAGGCCACATGCACACCTCAGAGAAGTGTCTGATGCCCTCCCAGTCACCCGGTCCCAATCCCTTGGATAGAGACCCTCTCCACTCTCTCCATTGATTCTGAGATATAATAACAAACAAGAAATAATAATAATGATTCTTCTCCTCATCCGTCCAGAACTCTTATTCATTTTACAGCAGGTTTGCAAGTCACACAAATAAATACAATTACATTGCATTATAGTTTAATCCTTCCTTCTCTCCCAAACCAAACCCATCCCTCTCCACCTCCCCTTCCTTGTTTTCTCCCCACTTTACCACAACAAGCCAAGCTTGTCCCAACCTTCGGCCCTTGCCCACCGAAGCTACACTTGTCTCTACCTCCCATCCTTGCCCACCACTCCGACACACTTACTCCCATCTATCCATCAACTTACTCATCCATTCTCATTCATTCCGGCCCAACATACACCAATGGCCTTCCTAAGAGTTACACCAGCAGAGTCATTACTGTTGGACAGAGGAGAGGTTAACCACTGGCCTTCCTAAGAGTCCTTACTGTTGTACAGAGGAGAGGTTAACCACTGGCCTTCCTAAGAGTCATTACTGTTGGACAGAGGGGAGGTTAACCACTGGCCTTCCTAAGAGCTACACCAGCAGAGTCCTTACTGTTGGACAGAGGGGAGGTTGACTACTGGCCTTCCTAAGAGTCTTTACTGTTGGACAGAGGGGAGGTTGACTACTGGCCTTCCTAAGAGTCCTTACTGCTGGACAGAGGGGAGGTTAACCACTGGCCTTCCTAAGAGTCATTACTGTTGGACAGAGGGGAGGTTAACCACTGGCCTTCCTAAGAGTTACACCAGCAGAGTCATTACTGCTGGACAGAGGGGAGGTTAACCACTGGCCTTCCTAAGAGTCCTTACTGTTGGACAGAGGGGAGGTTAACCACTGGCCTTCCTAAGAGTCCTTACTGCTTTACAGAGGGGAGGTTAACCACTGGCCTTCCTAAGAGTCCTTACTGCTGGACAGAGGGGAGGTTAACTACCTAAAGGTTACATAATCAGGGTGCTACTTTTACTGTGGTGTGTGTGTTTGTGTGTGTTCTGTGTTTCCCTTTATAATTACTGCCCATTAAAGTTAATGAGGGCTTCATGAAGTTTGCTCAATGCCCAGGAGTAAGGGGCTCTTTGTGTGTGTGTCTTTTTTTATAATTGCCAGAGAGCATAGGGTGTTCATTGTAGCCAGATTAATTAACACTAAGGAGAGTGTTTGTTTACAGGCAAGGTCATTACCCAGCATACCCCTGGGATGACATAAAACAAAAAAACTCAGAACACTACACAAGAAGTCCCAAAAGCAGAGATTAGAGAAATCCTGTCTTGTCAGGGGTCGTAAGGGATTGTCCCATTTCTCTGTTTGTGTGTGTGTGTGAGATAGAGAGAGAGGGAGAGAGCATGCATGTGTGTGAGTTTGTTATTTACGAAAAGCAGGTGAGAAAATATGTTTTGGGGTCAGGGGCATGTTTCTCTGTTTGTATTTATACATTAGCTTCAGTCATTTTGCGTCACTATGACTAAACACAACATAACTTCTTTGGGAACGGGGGCAGTATTGAGTAGCTTGGATGAATAAGGTGCCCAGAGTGAACTGCCTGCTACTCAGGCCCAGAAGCTAGAATATGTCGATTCGGATAGGAAACACTCCAAAGTTTCCAAAACTGTTAAAATAATGTCTGTGAGTATAATATAACTCATATGGCAGGCAAAAACCTGACAAAAATCCAACCAGGAAGTGGGAAATCTGAGGTTTGTCGTTGCCTATCCAATATGCTGTGTCTATGGGGCCATATTGCACTTCCTAAGGCTTCCACTAGATGTCAACATTAACAAGATTAGGATTAACAAGAAGTTACTTGCTAGCGTCCCACATATCCCAGAGATGATAACAAGGTGTGTTATTATGTTTCACTTTCTATGAATGTTGTCTCTCGGGTCCTTCCTGTATGACAGGATGTGTTGTTTCTCAACTCACTTGGTACATTATGGGTTCATTAAATGACTAGAAAGCAACATATTCAAGTATTGGATATTCTTTGCAAACATTTCATTTTTTATACTATTTATTGTTTTCACTCCATATACAAACTTATCCAAACAACAATTACAGACACACACAAAAAATGTCTCATCTACCCAGACCTGCATGCTCACCCCCAAATCCCTAGTGCCTGCAATATGTTTGCTACTTGGCCTTAAATTGTATCAATTTGTTTTCTTGTCACCCATGCTATTTCAAAATGTTAATAGTAAATCACTAGATTTTTCCATTCTGTTAATCATGGCGGATTGATTTCCATGTTTTTATTGTACTTATTTTCAAGATGAGTGATGAGAATCGTCCAGCCTGTTGGGTATCTCACCACACCTCCACATGCCATGTCTTGAAATATGCAGACAGACGGGTTAAATGTACGTTTACAATGTAATACTTCTGACAGACAACGTTCTAGCTCAGCCCACAATTTACAGACTTTATAGCATTCCCAGAAAGTATGGATTATTGATTCATTGTTAGATTTACACTTAAGACATGACTCTGCTGTTGTACTGGAGAATGTGTGAATTTTGTCTCTTGTACAATAAACTATACACATTAGTTTGTGCTGGATTAAGCATATATTAACTATAATTTAATTAGTTATGTTCCAACACTCCCTCCATCTTGTGCCAACATCAGTTCTTTTTAAGTCTTGGTTAGTTTATATTTGTCGGTTGGATAAACTCACTGCAAGGTGATATGGAACTTTTTTTTCTGTCATGGAAATAAATGACAACAACAACAAGTCTTTTACGGTCTCTATGCCTTTAGTTTTCCGGTATGTTTCCGGTATGTTTTCCGGTATGTTTCCGGTATGTTTCCGGTATGTTTCCGGTATGTTTCCGGTATGTTTTCCGGTATGTTTCCGGTATGTTTCCGGTATGTTTTCCGGTATGTTTCCGGTATGTTTCCGGTACGGACCAATGTATCTGTGAATTGTGGAAAGCTTCCCAAGGATTGTTTCACCAGGTAGTTTTTAGGGAGTGACATTGATTCTTGTAGAATACCATTCATTTTCTTCCATATTGTTATAAACTATGAAGTTATTAACTATGTTGTGTTATTAACTATTTTCTTACATTCATGCTTTGAAAATAGACACGTAAAAAATATTCTGTGGATGAGAATGCGCATCTTCAATATGTACCCTCTTTAGTACATTTAACATTACGTTGTAAGTAAAAGCCTTGGGTAGCGAGTTGATACAATTCTAAGTCTGGAAGGTTAAAACCACCCTCAGATTTAGGAAGATGTTAACCTGTAGTTGTTGCCTCTCTTTGAAAGTAAAAGAAGGTTCGGTCAAAGGGCTCGACAGGGGTGGTCATAAGACCTGACTGTGCTTTGAACACTGGGAACCTGGCTGACCTAATCTACATAAGTACCTACCAAACCCATCCCAACCCAACCTACCAAACCCATCCCAACCCAACCTACCAAACCCGTCCCAACCCAACCTACCAAACCCGTCCCAACCCAACCTACCAAACCCGTCCCAACCCAACCTACCAAACCCATCCCAACCTACCAAACCCATCCCAACCCAACCTACCAAACCCATCCCAACCCAACCTACCAAACCCGTCCCAACCCAACCTACCAAGCCCGTCCCAACCCAACCTACCAAACCCGTCCCAACCCAACCTACCAAACCCATCCCAACCCAACCTACCAAACCCATCCCAACCCAACCCAACCTACCAAACCTGTCCCAACCCAACCTACCAAACCCATCCCAACCCAACCTACCAAACCCATCCCAACCCAACCTACCAAACCCATCCCATCACATCCCAACCCAACCTACCAAACCCATCCCATCCCAACCCAACCTGCCAAACCCATCCCAACCCATCCCAACCCAACCTACCAAACCCATCCCATCTCACTTTTTGTGCATAGCCCATTTTAGGGGAGCAAAAGTATTGGGACAAATTCACTTATGTGTATTAAAGTAGCTGTGTACAAAACGTGCTGTAATTTCTAAACGGTTCACCCAAAATGGATAAAATTAAAGCTGACAAGTCTGCACGTTATCCTCATAGTCATTGTTTGATTTCAAATCCAAAGTCTTGAAGTATAGAGCCAAAATAATAAGGAGGGCACTGTATGTGTCAATCTCATAAACTGAGCTGGTTTCTGACAAGCAGAGCCGCGGTGCTCTGTAGGCCTATTTGTGCTTTTGGTTTTAAACACATAGAAATCTAGTTTGATAAGATGTGTTTAACCTTTCTCTGGCTACTTGGCCTACAATGATTGGGAAAGACAACCAAGCTAATCAACAGGAGAACAGCAGAAAAACAACAATTACTTAAATCCCTTACCACAAGATGCTCTATGTTGGGCTTCACTCTCATTATCTAACGACCAAAAACGGATAATTAGGCCTTGATATTTAGCTTAATTAAGTGGGTTTGTCATGCGTGGGTTGTTTTTGAAGACATACATGTAGCTAATAACTCCATTATGTTGAATTCTCCAAGGATCAGTTAAAGTAAACTCTCATATAAGATAATAACTTCCAATACTTGGAGAGTTGATTAGCCATTTTAATGACATCTCTTGGGGACAGTACGGGGCTTATATACGTATAGTGGACAGAGCAGCAGAGATACAGTTGTTCGTGTTACTGCAGGATTCAGGGACAGAGAGTCAGAGAGTCAGAGAGATAGAGGGATAATCTCTCACACCACCTGAACCTGTGGTGGAACACAGCCAATAGACAGACCCGGACCATCAACTCTACTACCTGAACCTGTGGTGGAACACAGCCAACAGACCGACCCAGACCATCAACTCTACCACCTGAACCTGTGGTGGAACACAGCCAGCACAGAGACAACGGACCATCAACTCTCCCACCTGAACCTGTCGTGGTGGAACACAGCCAACAGACCGTCCTGGGCCATCAACTCTTCTACCTGAACCTGTGGTGGAACACAGCCAATAGACCGACCTGGGCCATCAACTCTACTACCTGAACCTGTGGTGGAACACAGCCAGCACAGAGATCCGGACCATCAACTCTCCCACCTGAACCTGCCGTGGAGGAACACAGCCAACAGACCGACCCAGACCATCAACTCTACTACCTGAACCTGCTGTTGTAGAACACAGCCAACAGAACGACCCATGGTCCATATCACTGTGCCCAGTAAGTAGTTATGGGCTATAGAGTAGAATAGGACTATTCCACAGTACGTAGGCCAAGGCTTTAGAGTAGAATAGTACTATTCCACAGTACATAGGCCTAGGCTTTAGAGTAGAATAGGACTATTCCACAGTACATAGGCCTAGGCTTTAGAGTAGAATAGGAGAATTCATTCGTATTTGTAGTGTTGGTGCTGAATTAAGAATGAAAGCTATAAGCCATATCTGGATGTTGGTTGTTGGGGCGGCAGGTAGCCTAGTGTTTAAAGTATTGTACTAGTAACCGAAATGTTGCAAGATCAACTCCTTGAGCTGACAAGGTAAAGATCTGTCGTTCTGCCCCTGAACAAGGCAGTTAACCCACTGTTCCTAGGCCGTCATTGAAAATAAGAATTTGTTCTTAACTGACTTGCCTAGTTAAATAAAAGGTAAAAAAAAAATAGGGTGCAATTTTAGCAAAACATGGGTAAACTTAGATTAAATAGAGTGTAGATTATTCAAGCAATTTATTTGCTGATCAAATCACCATTTTAAGAGAAGACATTATCATACTGGCTGTTGATACTTGTAAGCTGACTGATGAAGTCCTTATGATCCACACATTGCTAACTCTGTCACTCTCCTTTCAGGTTTTACGCATCAACGGAGCAAGCGTTTGTGTTTGTCTGTGCATGCATAGACCTGGAGCGCAGGTGTGCGGAACCAGCTCAGCCATGACATTCCTCCGCAGGTTGCAATGGAACGACTCCTCCGTTCTAATCCATCCCCCAGGGTTCTACATCATCGGCTTCACCTCCCTGCCCTTTGCCAACCTCTACTTCATCTTCCTCGCTTTCGTTTACGTGGTGTCAGTCGTGTTCAACACATTTGTGATCTATATAATCATGGTGGACCATCGCCTCCACAACCCCAAGTTTATGGCTGTTGGTAACCTCGCGGTGGTTGATCTGGTGCTGAATACTTGCATTATTCCCGGTATGCTAAAGGCATTTCTTGCTAAGAACAATTTTGTGCCGTTTAATCTGTGTATGGTACAGATGTATGTGTATTATTCCTTCATATGTATGGAATCGTTCTCCATCGCCGTGCTCGCCTATGACCGTATGATCGCCATATGTTTCCCTCTGAGGCACGGCTCCATCAACACCATGACGAGTATGTCATGTATTCTTGGTGTCATCTGGTGCTTCTGTCTTGGTATACAGATATTCAGTGCTGCAATTATGACCAGGCTGTCCTACTGCGATTCCGTTAATGTCTACAGCTATTTCTGTGATTACGCACCAGTGTTTCGGCTGGCATGTAACGACAACACCCTGCAATGGGCTGTGGCTTCAGTTCTGAGCCTGGTTATCCTCCTTGGCCCACTGTCCTTCATCATTCTGTCATACATGAGTATTCTAATCGCTGTGTTCAGGATGAAAAGCGTTGAGAGTCGTGTGAAAGCGCTGGCCACCTGCACTGAGCACCTCATTCTAGTGGCAGTATTCTTCTTTCCGGTTCTGATTATTTTCATGGTTGGGTTATTAGCTCGCATCAAACCAGACCCTGACCTGCGCGTACTGAGCCTGTCGCTGGCCTCGTGCATCCCGCCCTGTCTCAACCCCATCGTCTACTCTCTGAAAACTAAAGAGATCAAGAGCAAAGTGCTCACCATGTTAAGGAGAATTAAAGTTCAAGTAGTTAACGATTGATCTTTACGCATAGGTTGCTGCATAGGTTGCTACATAGGTTGCTACATGCGCAGTGGCGGTTCTAGCTTGTATGGCTTCCTGGGCGAACCCCCACTTCAACCCCCCCCCCCCAAAAAGCATCATTCTGTACCAACTGTCATTTTTATTCAGACATTTGGAACAACACAAATAAATAATCACAACATTTAAAACTATATAAATATAAAGATATATAGAAAAATAAGACTCATAAATATAAATAATAATGAACAAAGACAAATAGAAACAAATGTGTTGATTTGGCACTGGAGCATCAATACATTACCCATCCCCCAACACCGTCAACCAAGAGTCAAGACTACATTACCCATCCCCCAACACCGTCAACCAAGAGTCAAGACTACATTACCCATCCCCCAACACCGTCAACCAAGTGTCAAGACTACATTACCCATTCCCCAACACCGTCAACCAAGAGTCAAGACTACATTACCCATCCCCCAACACCGTCAACCAAGAGTCAAGACTAAACCAATTAACTTTGGTGGTGTGCAGACTGGTTTTATATTGTTCTTAACGATTTCACACAAACCAGAGAAAAATGCAAAAATATGTCTGTGAAATTATATATTCACAGTATTATGAATGAATTGTTGTTTATTTGGTAGCATTTCACAGTGTGACTGATTTTACTAATTACATTAATACTGTACAAAGTTAGAGGTGTGCTAATTGATAGATTCCCCGTTCCCGAAGGTGACATGATGTCATTGATGTAACGTGCAAATGAGCAATAGAAAACCAATTGCGCAAATGTCACCATTACGATTGTTTTTGTGAGGACGCCCCAGTACCGCCCCCGACAAGATGCTGCCCTGAGCGGCTGCCCATACCTCGCCTATACCTAAATCCACCACCGTACGTGCGTAAAGTCAAGGGTGTTGAAATGGAGAGACATACATGTAACTAATACATAACTTATCTTGTCCCGTTGAATATTAAATATAAAGCACTTGGCATTTTCATCTTTTAAATAGGAGTTCATAACGAGTGAATGACGTGTTTTGTTTTTAATATTTTCATTGATGATTGTGTCCATCTATTTTTGAACACAGAGGTATCACAGAAATGATTATCAATGACTTACATTTCCTTTTCAGCTTTCCTACAAGACAGAGGTGGCTAGAGGAATACGCTATAGGAGGATGAGCTCATTGTAATGGCTGAAATGGAAAAAATAGAATGGTATTAATCACATCAAACTTTTGTTTGAGTCTATCCTATTAATTCCATTCCAGTCAGCCCGTCCTCCTATAGCTTCTCCCGCCAGCCTCGACTACACGTTCTGCAATAACTCCATATTTGCACTTCCTCACCCTGTGTCATCAACCAACCAAACAATATTCCCAACATCCATTTTCTAGTAAAAAACAGAAAATCAAACACATACTGTATCTCTGTACTGTATCTCTTATCATCATCCTAATCCTATGTCATTAACCAAATGTAATCCCTTGAAATGGGCATGGTAGGCTCTATAACCGACTGAATATTCCCAACATCTTCTAGTAATAAAGCAGAAAACCAAACACATACTGTATCTCTGTAATGTTTTACTTTCTGAGTGCTTCAACAGGTTTAATAAAGCTACCTGGTTGATCCTGTTCTTTTATCAATATGTTCTCAATATTTGTCACTGTGTTTTTACCTGTTTAAGTCCTGATCTGTAAAGCTCACTGGACTGCAATATATTCTAAGAAAGATGGTAAAGAAATAAAGTCTATTATTATTATTGTCATCATGCTTTGTGAAATACAAGCATTAGCACAAATTGCAGGGTTAGAAACAAGCTCATTTTAGGAGTATAGTCAAATATCAGTTTGCAAACAATGTTAACTTCTTTTAATGTTAATAAACCCTCCATAAAAACATGGTATTTTTTTTTGCTTTCTTGAGTAACGCAGCTCATAAATGCAGGTGTTTCAGCCTAGCGCAGTACTTGCTGTGGTGGTGGGGCAGCCAGTGGAAAAATACTGAGCGTAGTTGTTGGTAATGTTCTCTAGTTGCGCCGTGATTGGCTCAGTGTTCTGTCACTCATGGGGACAATGTGTCCCTGCCAAATCTAAGGGTAGAGCTTGAAAATTCAATCTCCTTGGGTGCTGAATTAGAGTGCTTTGTATGTGTATTCATTTTTGTAAATGTGTTTGATCAAAATATAACCTTTTTATAATCCTAATAGTTTAGGCCAGTATTCATGGGCCTACTTATTACCGTGGTAGCTGACAGATCCATAGCTGTTGTTCAGGTAGTGTCTGGGGTGTAATTGCAATATGAGCTGTTTCTCTTGTGGACACACATGAGAGACACACCCCAGCCGCATTTGAATTTAAACAGTGATAGAATGTTTAGGTTCTATCAATTATAGAAATAGTTGAATAACATTCACATTTTTTGTATCGTTATATGAGAACATAACCCACAAAAGCCCCCGAGCTACAACGTTGTGCATTCCAGTGTTCCAGTGTTTAAACGTGACGTAATCTTGGCCTCAATTCACCATTTCAAACCTACATTTGTCTAATCAGTTCCGTGTATGCAAAAATAAGAAGTTCAGATTTATACACCAACGACGTCATTACATTAAAAGCCAGACTAACATGGAAGGGACACAAATCTAATTTTATGTGTCATATGCGCCAAATACAACAGTTGTAGACCTTACAGTGAAATGCTTACTTACAAGCCCTAAGCCAACAATGCAGTTCAATAAATAGGGTTAAGAAATGATTTACTAAATAAACTACAGGAAAAAAATATATAAAAAGTAACACAATAAAATAACAATAACGAGGCTATATACAGGGGGTACTGGTACCGAGTCAATGTGCGGGGGGACAGGTTGGTCAAGGTAATTTGTACATGTAGGTAAAGAGACTAGAAAATACACTGCGAGGAGCAGAAGTGTAAACAGCAAGTAGCAGCAGTGTAAAAACAAAGGCGGGGGGGGGGGGGGGGTTAATGTAAATATTCCGTATGGCCATTTGATTAATTGTTCACCGGTCTTATGGCTTGGGGGTAGAAGCTGTTAAGAAGCCTTTTGTGCCTAAACTTGGCAATCTGGTTCCGCTTGCTGGGTAGTAGCAGAGAGAACAGTCTATATGACCTGGGTGACTGGAGTCTTTGACCATTTTTGGGGCCTTCCTCTGACACTGCCTAGTACATAGTTCCTGGATGGCAGGAACCTTGGCCCCAGTGATTTACTGGACCATACACAGTACCCTCTGTAGCGCCTTATGGTTGAAGGCCGAGCAGTTGACACACCAGGCAGTGATGCAACCAGTCAGGATGCTCTCAATTTTGCAGCTGTAGAACTTTTTGAGGATCTGGGGACCCATGCCAAATCTTTTCAGTCTCCTGAGGGGGAAAATCTGTTGTCGTGCAATCTTCACAACGGTTTTGGTGTGTTTGGACCATGATAGTTTGTAGGTGATGTGAACATCAAAGAACTTGAAGCTCTCGACCCGCTCCACTACAGCCCCGCCGATGTGAATGGGGGTGTGGTCGGGCCTTCCTTTTCCTGTAGTCCATGATTATCTCCTTTGTCTTGCTCACGTTGAGGGAGAGGTTGTTGTCCTGGCCCCACACTGCCAGGTCTCTGACCAGCCTTTCAAAGCACTTCATGGCTACAGACGTGATTTCTACGGGGCGGTAGTCCTTTAGGCAGGTCACCTTTGCTTTCTTGGTCACAGGGACTAATAGTCTGCTTGAAACATGTAGGTATTACAGGGAGTGGTTGAAAATGTCAGTGAAGACACTTGCCAGTTGGTCCACGCATGCTCATGTCTTTGTAATCCTTCTGGCCCTGCGGCCTTGTGAATGTTGACCTTTTTAAAGGTCTTGCTCACATAGGCTACCGAGAGCATTATGACAAAGTTGTCTGGAACAGCTGGTGCTCTCATGCATGCTTCAGTGTTGCTTGCCTCGAAGCAAGCATTGATACATTTTGCTCATCTGCTAGGCTCATCTGGTGGGCAGCTCGCGGCTGGGTTTCCCTTTGTAGTTCGTAATAGTTTGCAAGCCCTGCCAAATCCGGTGTAGCAAGATTCAATCTTAGTTCTGTATTGATGCTTTGCCTGTTTGATGGTTCGTCTGAGGGCATAGCAGGTTTTCTTATAAGGTCCGGATAATGTCCCGCTCCTTGAAAGCGGAAGCTCTAGCCTTTAGCTCGGTGCGGAGGTTGCCTGTAATCCACAGCTTCTGGTTGGGATATGAACGTACGGTCACTGTGGGGACGACGTCATTGATGCATTTATTGATGAAGCCAGTAAACGAGGTGGATACTCCTCAATACCATTGGATGAATCCCAGACCATATTCCAGTCTGTGCTAGCAAAACAGTCCTGTAGTGTATCATTCGCGTTATCTGACCACTTCCGTATTGAGCGAGTCACTGGTACTTCCTGCTTTAGTTTTTGCTTGTAAGCATGAATCAAAAGGATAAAATGACGGTCAGATTTGCAAAACTGGAGGCCGACGGAGAGCTTTGTATGCGTGGAGTAAAGTTTTTTTCCTCTGGTTGCACATGCTGGTAAAAATGGGTTGAAAAAGATTTAAGTTCGCCTGCATTAAAGTCCCCGGCGACTAGGAGCGCCGCTTAACAGATCCCCTGTTACTGTAAAACTGTTAACATATACCCTGTTACTGTATTGCTGTTAAAACTTATCTGGGATATGTGGGATGGTAGCGTCCCACCTCGCCAACAGCCAGTGAAATTGCAGGGCGCCAAATTCAAAACAACAGAAATCTCATAATTAAACCCCCCCCCCCCCAAAAAAAACTACAAACCTCAGATTCCCCACTTCCAGGATGGATTTTTCTCAGGTTTTCGCCTTCCATGTGAGTTCTGTTATCCTCACAGACATCCTTCAAACAGTTTTAGAAACTTCAGAGTGTTTTCTATCCAAATCTACTAATACTATGCATATATGGGCCTGAGTAGCAGGCAGTTTACTCTGGGCATGTTATTCATCCAAGCTACTCAATACTGCCCCCCAGAAGTTATTAACAGATCCCCTGTTCTGTATTACTGTTTACATGTCCCATGTTTCCTTCACTCATGCTGCCAAACATACCCTTGTAAAACTGACCATCCTACCGATCCTCGACTTTGGTGATGTCATTTACAAAATAGCCTCTAATACCCTACTCAATAAATTGGATCCAGTCTATCACAGTGCTATCCGTTTTGTCACCAAAGCCCCATATACTACCCACCACTGTGGCCTATACGCTCTCGTTGGCTGGCCCTCGCTTCATACTCGTCGCCAAACCCACTGGCTCCAGGTCATCTACAAGACCCTGCTAGGTAAAGTACCCCCTTATCTCAGCTCGCTGGTCACCATAGCAGCACCCACCTGTAGCACGCGCTCCAACAGGTATATCTCTTTGGTCACCCCCAAAACCAATTCTTCCTTTGGCCACCTCTCCTTCCAGTTCTCTGCTACCAATGACTGAAACGAACTACAAAAATCTCTGACACTGGAAACACTTATCTCCCTCACTAGCTTTAAGCACCAGCTGTCAGAGCAGCTCACACACCTGTACATAGCCCATCTATAATTTAGCTCAAACAACTACCTCTCCCCCTACTGTATTTATTTATTTATTTTGCTCCTTTGCACTCCATTATTTATATCTCTTCCTTGCACATTCTTCCACTGGAAATCTACCATTCCAGTGTTTTAAATCAAATCAAATCAAATCAAATGTATTTATATAGCCCTTCGTACATCAGCTGATATCTCAAAGTGCTGTACAGAAACCCAGCCTAAAACCCCAAACAGCAAGCAATGCAGGTGTAGAAGCACGGTGGCTAGGAAAAACTCCCTAGAAAGGCCAAAACCTAGGAAGAAACCTAGAGAGGAACCAGGCTATGTGGGGTGGCCAGTCCTCTTCTGGCTGTGCCGGGTGGAGATTATAACAGAACATGGTCAAGATGTTCAAATGTTCATAAATGACCAGCATGGTCGAATAATAATAAGGCAGAACAGTTGAAACTGGAGCAGCAGCACAGTCAGGTGGACTGGGGACAGCAAGGAGTCATCATGTCAGGTATTCCTGGGGCATGGTCCTAGGGCTCAGGTCCTCCGAGAGAGAGAAAGAAAGAGAGAATTAGAGAGAGCATATGTGGGATGGCCAGTCCTCTTCTGGCTGTGCCGGGTGGAGATTATAACAGAACATGGCCAAGATGTTCAAATGTTCATAAATGACCAGCATGGTCGCATAATAATAAGGCAGAACAGTTGAAAGAAACTGGAGCAGCAGCACGGCCAGGTGGACTGGTGACAGCAAGGAGTCATCATGTCAGGTAGTCCTGGGGCATGGTCCTAGGGCTCAGGTCCTCCGAGAGAGAGAAAGAGAGAATTAGAGAACGCACACTTAAATTCACACAGGACACCGAATAGGACAGGAGAAGTACTCCAGATATAACAAACTGACCCTAGCCCCCCGACACATAAACTACTGCAGCATAACTACTGGAGGCTGAGACAGGAGGGGTCAGGAGACACTGTGGCCCCACCCGAGGACACCCCCGGACAGGGCCAAACAGGAAGGATATAACCCCACCCACTTTGCCAAAGCACAGCCCCCACACCACTAGAGGGATATCTTCAACCACCAACTTACCATCCTGAGACAAGGCTGAGTATAGCCCACAAAGACCTCCGCCACGGCACAACCCAAGGGGGGGGGGCCAACCCAGACAGGATGACCACATCAGTGAATCAACCCACTCAGGTGACGCACCCCCTCCAGGGACAGCATGAGAGAGCCCCAGGAAGCCAGTGACTCAGCCCCTGTAATAGGGTTAGAGGCAGAGAATCCCAGTGGAAAGAGGGGAACCGGCCAGGCAGAGACAGCAAGGGCGGTTCGTTGCTCCAGAGCCTTTCCGTTCACCCTCCCACTCCTGGGCCAGACTACACTCAATCATACGACCCACTGAAGAGATGAGTCTTCAGTAGAGACTTAAAGGTTGAGACCGAGTTTGCGTCTCTGACATGGGTAGGCAGACAGTTCCATAAAAATGGAGCTCTGCCTCCAGCTGTTTGCTTAGAAATTCTAGGGACAATTAGGAGGCCTGCGTCTTGTGACCGTAGCGTACGTGTAGGTATGTACGGCAGGACCAAATCAGAGAGATAGGTAGGAGCAAGCCCATGTAATGCTTTGTAGGTTAGCAGTAAAATCTTGAAATCAGCCCTTGCTTTGACAGGAAGCCAGTGTAGAGAGGCTAGCACTGGAGTAATATGATCAAATTGTTTGGTTCTAGTCAGGATTCTAGCAGCCGTATTTAGCACTAACTGAAGTTTATTTAGTGCTTTATCCGGGTAGCCGGAAAGTAGAGCATTGCAGTAGTCTAACCTAGAAGTGACAAAAGCATGGATTAATTTTTCTGCATCATTTTTGGACAGAAAGTTTCTGATTTTTGCAATGTTACGTAGATGGAAAAAAGCTGTCCTTGAAATGGTCTTGATATGTTCTTCAAAAGAGAGATCAGGGTCCAGAGTAACGCCGAGGTCCTTCACAGTTTTATTTGAGACGACTGTACAACCATTAAGATTAATTGTCAGATTCAACAGAAGATCTCTTTGTTTCTTGGGACCTAGAACAAGCATCTCTGTTTTGTCCGAGTTTAAAAGTAGAAAGTTTGCAGCCATCCACTTCCTTATGTCTGAAACACATTCTTCTAGCAAGGGCAATTTTGGGGCTCCACCATGTTTCATTGAAATGTACAGCTGTGTGTCATCCGCATAGCAGTGAAAGTTAACATTGTGTTTTCGAATAACATCCCCAAGAGGTAAAATATATAGTGAAAACAATAGTGGTCCTAAAACGGAACCTTGAGGAACACCGAAATTTACAGTTGATTTGTCAGAGGACAAACCATTCACAGAGACAAACTGATATCTTTCCGACAGATAAGATCTAAACCAGGCCAGAACTTGTCCATGTAGACCAATTTGGGTTTCCAATCTCTCCAAAAGAATGTGGTGATCGATGTTATCAAAAGCAGCACTAAGGTCTAGGAGCACGAGGACAGATGCAGAGCCTCGGTCCGATGCCATTAAAATGTCATTTACCACCTTCACAAGTGCCGTCTCAGTGCTATGATGGGGTCTAAAACCAGACTGAAGCATTTCGTATACATTGTTTGTCTTCAGGAAGGCAGTGAGTTGTTGCGCAACAGCCTTTTCTAAAATGTTTGAGAGGAATGGAAGATTCGATATAGGCCGATAGTTTTTTATATTTTCTGGGTCAAGGTTTGGCTTTTTCAAGAGAGGCTTTATTACTGCCACTTTTAGTGAGTTTGGTACACATCCGGTGGATAGAGAGCCGTTTATTATGTTCAACATAGGAGGGCCAAGCACAGGAAGCAGCTCTTTCAGTAGTTTAGTTGGAATAGGGTCCAGTATGCAGCTTGAAGGTTTAGAGGCCATGATTATTTTCATCATTGTGTCAAGAGATATAGTACTAAAACACTTGAGCGTCTCTCTTGATCCTAGGTCCTGGCAGAGTTGTGCAGACTCAGAACAACTGAGCTTTGAAGGAATACGCAGATTTAAGGAGGAGTCCGAAATTTGCTTTCTAATAATCATAATCTTTTCCTCAAAGAAGTTCATGAATGTATCACTGCTAAAGTGAAAGTCATCCTCTCTTGGGGAATGCTGCTTTTTAGTTAGCTTTGCGACAGTATCAAAAAGGAATTTCGGATTGTTCTTATTTTCCTCAATTAAGCTAGAAAAATAGGATGATCGAGCAGCAGTAAGGGCTCTTCGGTACTGCACAGTACTGTCTTTCCAAGCTAGTCGGAAGACTTCCAGTTTGGTGTGGCGCCATTTCCGTTCCAATTTTCTGGAAGCTTGCTTCAGAGCTCTGGTATTTTAGTGGCTATATTGTATTTACTTCACCACCATGGCCTTTTTTTTTTGCTTTTACCTCCCTTATCTCACCTCATTTGCTCACATTGTATATAGACTTATTTTTCTACTGTATTATTGACTGTATGTTTGTTTTACTCCATGTGTAACTCTATGTTGTTGTATGTGTCGAACTGCTTTGCTTTGTCTTGGCCAGGTCACAATTGTACATGAGAACTTGTTCTCAACTTGCCTACCTGGTTAATTGAAGGTGAAATAAAAAATAAATGAATAAATAAATAACTGTAGTTTATTACTGTTCACATTTCCCCTGTTACTGTGCTGTATTACTGTTAACAGATCCCCTGTTACTGTACTGTATTGCTGTTAACAAATACACTGTTACTGTGCTGTATTACTGTGAATTGGGGCGGCAGGGTAGCCTAGTGGTTAGAGCGTTGGACTAGTAACCGGAAGGTTGCAAGTTCAAAGCCCTGAGCTGATAAGGTACAAACTGTCGTTCTGCCCCTGTCATTGAAAATAAGAATTTGTTCTTAACTGACTTGCCTAGTAAAGTAAAAAAAATAAAAAAAAACATTCATTCTATGAAAATAAGAATGTATGCATACCACGCTAAGCCTTGGTCCGATCCTTATAACGAACATGACAGAAGATCCCACCAGAAATGGACCAAACAGCGTGTTCAGGAGGAATGGACCTGGGAGGAGATCCTGGTTGGAGCAGGACCCTGGACGCAGAATGGGGAGTCGCCGTCCTAAGGAGGATACAGAGGCAGCGAAAGCGGAACGGCAAAATTACGAGGAGTTGTACCAACGAGACAACGAGACAAGCACGAGAGGCAGCCCCATAAAACAATTGGGAGGGGGCACATGGGGAGATTGGCTTGGAGACCTGAGCCAACTCCTCGTGCTTACCGTGGGGAGCGTGTGACTGGTCAGACACCATGTTACGCAGTGTTGCGCAAGGTGTCTCCAGTTCACATTCATAGCCCGGTGCGCTCTATTCCAGCTCCTCGCATTTGCTGGGCTAGAATGGGCATCCAACCAGGACGGATGGTGCCGGCTCAGTGCTCCTGGTCTCCAGAACACCTCCTTGGACCAGGATATCCTGCGCCGGCTCTGCGTACTGTGTCTCCAGTGCGTCTGCACAGCCCAGGGCATCCTGTGCCAGCGCCCCACACTTGTCGGGCTCAAGTGAGCATCCAGCCAGGACTCATTGTGCCAGCTCTACACTCCAGATCTCCAGTGCGCCTCCACAGTCCAGTATGTCCTGTGCCTCCTCCCCGCACTCGCCCTGAGGTGCGTGTCATCAGCCTGGTGCCACCTGTACCGGTCCCATGCACCAGGCCTCCAGTGTGCCTCCAGAGTCCAGTACGTCCTGTGCCTGCTCCTCGCTCTCGCCCTAAGGTGCGTGTCTTCAGCCCGGTACCACCAGTGCTGGCCCCACGCATCAGGTCTCCAGTGCGCCTCCACAGTCCAGAGCTTCCGGCGACTGTTCCCAGTCCAGAGCTACCGGCGACAGTTCCCAGTCCAGAGCTTCCGGCGACAGTTCCCTAGCTTCCGGCGACAGTTCACAGTCCAGAGCTTCCGGGAACAGTACCCAGTCCAGAGCTTCCGGCGACGTTTCACAGTCCGGAAGCTCCAACGACGGGCAAGAGTCCGGAACCTCCAAAGTCTGGCCACAGTCAGGAACCTCCAACGACAGGCCACAGTCTGGAACTTCCAACGACGGTCACAGTCTGGAACTTCCAATGACGGTCACAGTCCGGAACTTCCAACAATGGTCCACAGTCCGGAACCTTCACCGAAGTTCCAAAGTCCGGAACCTCCACCGACAGTTCACAGTCCAGAACTTCCACCGACGGTCCACAGTCCGGAACCTCCAGCGAAGGTTCCCAGTCCGGGGTCTCCAGCAACTGTCCCCAGTCCGAGGTCTCCAGTGACGGTTCCCAGTCCGGGGCCCCCGGCGATGATCCGCAGTCCAGAGCCTCCGGCGATTCGGTTCTACAAAGGCGGAGGGATCAGCGTAAAGAGGGGGGGCTGCGTCCAGAACCGGAGCTGCCACCGAGGGTAGATGCCCACCCGGACCCTCTCCCATAGGTTCAGGTTTGCGGCCCGGGAGTCCCGGGGGGGGGGGGGGGGGTACTGTCATGCCCTGACCTGACGCTAGTTTTTGTATTGTCTAGGGTTTTTGTATGTCAAGGGTATTTGTAGGTCTAGGTGATTTGTATGTCTATGGTGGCCTGATATGGTTCCCAATCAGAGGCAGCTGTTTATCTTTGTCTCTGATTGGGGATCATATTTAGGTAGCTATTTCCCTTTGGTGTTTGTGTAGTTGCCTGTCAGCACTCGTTTGTATAGCTTCACATTTAGTTTAGTTATTTTGTTACTTTGTTCAGTGTTCATTCTTTTAATAAATAAAAATGTATGCGTACAACGCTGCGCCTTGGTCCGATCCTTATAACGAACGTGACACATAGATTGTGTATGTGTGCCATTTAAAGGGTGAGTGGCAAGACAAAATATTTGAAGTGCCTTTGAATGGTGTATGGTAGTAGGTGCCAGGCGCACCGGAATGCTTTTGACTCCTTGTAAAGTTTATTCCCCAACGAATTTACGGTTCTGAGGGCAAAAGTGGGAGCAACCGAATATTAGGAAGGTGTTCCTAATGTTTTGTACACTCAGTATGATCCTCACTTTTAAGACTTCTAATCAGGAAATGTGATATTAATATGGTGTGCTCCCACATTAGATATTCTAAAGAATGTTTACCGTCACATAAAATGAGTGATAAGGCAACTGGTTTTGAAAGTCAGTTATTTTTGTTATCTCTTTTCACAGAGCATGTTAAATATTTATGCTGTGAACATAGTGAAAGTGAGGGCTTTAAAAGCTACATTCTGTGATTGTTAAATACATTTTTTGGGGGGACTTTGAAATGAATTATATATATCAGCCATTGATTGTTAAAGAACGTAATTGAAATGCATCATGAGCTTAGTTCAACTGTCTTACCCAATCAGAAGCCATAATATAAAGCTGTTTTACAGGGCCTATAGAACGTCTACACCCCCTTGAGCTGATTTTCTTTTTTCAATCTTCACCAATGACCTGCTACTGGTACTAAGTGAAGCCTGTGTGTCTGTTTACGCTGACGACTCAACATTATACACATCAGCTACCACAGCAAGTGAAATCACTGCAACACATAACAAAGAGCTGCAATCACTTTCAGAATTGGAGGCAAGTAATAAGCTAGTAATACATATTTAAAAAACTAAAAGCATTGTGTTTGGGACAAATCATTCACTAAACCTCAAATAAAACTTGTAACGGATCATGTGGAATAGGAGACTAAACTGCTTGGTGTAACCCTGGATGGTAAACTGTCATGGTCAAAACATATCGATGCTATGTTGACATTGTTAGTTTTGATGCTATCGATGCTATGTTGACAACTAGTCTTACCTGGACTATTGCCCATTCATATGGTTGTGCCCCAAAGAGGGACATGGCAGCACGTCTGGCACTTAAATGTACACACAGAGCTTGTATTAATGACATGCATGTCAGTCTCTCCTGGCTTAAAGCAGAGGAGAGATTGACTTCATCACTACTTGTATTTATGAGCGGTATTGACATGTTGAATGCACCGAGCTGTCTGTTTGAACTACTGGCGCACAGCTAAGACAACCATGTATACCCCATAAGACATGCCACCAGAGGTCTCTTCACAGTCCCCAAGTCCAGAACAGACTATGGGAGGCACACAGTACTACATAGAGCCATGACTACATGGAACTCTTTTCCACATCAAATAACTCATGCAAGCAGTAAAAAAAAAATAAAAAAAAATAAACATGCTACACCTTATGGAACAGCACAGACTGGGAAGCGACACACATGCCAGCACACACACTCTACACACACATACATTGTAATATTGTTGTATGGTGGTTTTATACATGTTGTATTGTAGATATGTAGTGGTGTAATAATGTTGTATGATGTACTGTGTTATTATAGTTTTGTGTGTGATGTAATAATAATAATTGCCTCAATGTGTTTGGACGCCATGAAGATCCGGGATGCTGGCCTTCTAGGAAGAGTTCCTCTGTCCAGTGTCTGTGTTCTTTAGCCCATCTTAATATTTTCTCTTTATTGGCCAGTCTGAGATACATCCTTTTTCTTTACAACTCTGCCTAGAAGGCCAGCATCCTGGAGTCGCCTCTTCACTGTTGACATTGAGACTGGTGTTTTGCGAGTACTATTTAACTGCCAGTTGAGGACTTGTGAGGCAGCTAATTCTCAAACTAGACCCTGTACTTGTCCTCTTGCTCAGTTGTGCACCAGGGCCTCGCAACTCCTCTTTCTATTCTGGTTAGAGTCCGTTTGCGCTGTTCTGTGAAGGGAGTAGTACACAGCTTTGTAAGAGAACTTCAGTTTCTTGGCAATTTCCCACATGGAATAGCCTTCATTTCTCAGAATAGGAATAGACTGATCTTTGTTTCTGGACATTTTGAGACATTTCGAACCAACACATGCTGATTCTCCAGATACTCAACTAGTCTAAAGACGGCCAGTTGGATTGCTAGTTTAATCAGAACAACAGTTTCAGCTGTGCTAACAAAATGCCTAAGGGTTTTCTAATGATTATTTAGCCTTTTAAAATGATAAACTTGGAGCACAGGAGTGATGGTTGCTGATAATGGGCCTCTGTGCGCCTATGTAGATATTCCAGAAGAAATATGCCGTTTCCAGCTACAATAGTCATTTACAACATTAACAATGTCTACACTGTATTTCTGATCAATTCTATTTTAATAGACAAACAAATGTGCTTTTCTTTCAGAAAACAAGGACATTTCTAAGTGACCCCAAACTTTTGAACGGTAGTGTACATATGGACAGACTGACAGACAGATGGACAGAACCAGAGGCTGACAGACTTGTCTCTGACCTCACCATAGCAGTAGAGGATCACCTGTCCACGAGAGATGTCTCTGGATATTCTGATCGAGCCAGATACTCCATCTGGCACGGAGCGAGGACTCTCTCTGCTTCTACATCTGCATTGCTTGCTGTTTGGGGTTTTAGACTGGGTTTCTGTATAGCACTTTGTGACATTGGCTGATGTGATTGACAGTAGAAACCAGTTCATCAGTAGAGCATAGGTCCGGTTGAGGTGAGTCCAAGTGAGCAGTGTGTGTGAGTAGTTCTGAAAGTGAGGCTGGTGTTGGGGCTGCAGGACTGGTTCAGAACACTCAGCGTGGCAATGCGCACGTCCTGGCTGGACTGGACCACAGTAAAGTCACCTGTAAAATCATGGAATGGTCATTATAAGGTCACACAGGAAGTTTTTTATCTCTTCGTGCTTACTGAACATGTCTACCTTCCAAATGGCACCTTATTCCCTGCATTGTGAACTACTGTTGACCAGAGCTCCATGGGCCCTGGCAAAAAATGTAGTGCACTATATATGGAATAGGGTACCATTTGGAACACAGTGATAAGTATGATAAAGAACTTATGCTGATCTAAAAGAAACTCACCTGTGTCTCTAAGCAGGCTTACTGCCTGGGCGTGACACCGCAGTTTCAGCAAGTGTCTCAGAACTACACTTCCCAGCAGGCTTAGCTCCACCACCCAGCATCATCTCTCTTTCTCAACCTCCTCCTGGCCCTGCGATTGGTTGTTGTATTTCCTGCTCACACAGACACTCTCCCAGGACTCAGGTGGAGGTCTGGCTTGGCAGAGGCACAGGTAGAGTGGTGCTGTGAGGATGGAGCACCGGTAGTTCAGACTGGGGTCGGGGCTAATCAGGTAAAGCAGCAGGTGGTAGACGCTCAGGTAGGAGTCGCCATGGTAACACGCAGAGGGGTCGACAACATTGTCCCAAGGCTCTCGTGGTATCACTGGACCCAGAATCCTTCTCCTTTGGGCTGATATTTTCTGTGATTAGTCCCAAGAATGCCAGTTCTAAGCCCTTCTTCTCTCTGATTTGTTTAGAATCACTGTCCTCATTTTCAATATCTCCTTAAGCCCTGCCTTCAACACCACCCTCAGTGCCAGCTGTCACATCACCCCCGGAGCCCTGAGCTCGGCTCTGATTGAGCAGTACCAGGCGTAACTGCACCCCTCACACGGCACAGTGCTCATAATCTCCCCCAAACACCAATGACAATGCCTCTCCTTTGTCCCAAACACTTCTCCTCTTCTCTCAGTCACTCCTCTTCTCTCCATCCAACTCTGTCCCTTCTTCCCTTTCCCTCCCTCTGTCCATGGTATGAGCACACAGCTGTAAGCCCTGTCCTCCAATATCATCCCACGGGCGTAGTTAATTATTGTGGCCACCAGGTGTCACCCTTTCCTAGGGCTGAATCAGACAGACACACCAGGGGAGAGACATGACACAGGAGCACTCTAATTCTGTTGTTGCTGGTAGTTTGGGGACTTTGTGCCCCTGGTCCTGCTACACACACCCTCTGCCTGGTCCCCTTATCCCTGTCTGGGGGTGTTTAGCCATTCTCCCTGGTTTTGTGGGTGGTTGAGGCACTTTATGCATCTGTCCTGTAGTTTGTGTTGCAGGTGACTGGGGTAGCCATTCTTCAGGGCTGTGTCAATGTCCTCAAAGCACTCCTGTGGAGTGGAAATAAAGCTCTGAAGTCATAGAATGCAAACATGGAACACATGTGTTCTTCATGTCTTTCTTTTCATTTTTGGGATTTGTGTGTATTGTTTTGTAATGTTAAAAACATGTATTGTTCTGTCCATAGACACATCCTATGTGTTTTAATCAAATCAACTACAGTACCAGTTTGGACACACCTACTCATTCCAGGGTTTGATTGATTATGTCATTGAATTAAACCATGCAACAATTAATTTGTTAATAACCTGTGGCACCATGGAAGAGTATTTTATAGAGATGCTGTTTTCTGAAATAAACTCTTACAACAACAACAATTCCTTGTGAATCTGATAACTGGAATGTATCGACATTCCAAAACAATTTATGTCATTCTATGTTCAGATATGTCCCAGACACTAACTGATCATCATATTCTTTAAGTACCAACAGACACTTTGAACTGGTTGAGAAAGGGAACTATTGTTCCATTCCCCAACATTTTGATGTTATCATACTCTCTCTATGTTAACAAAGGGCTTTCCAAGAGTCCATTCTGTAGAGTGGTGAGAAAAGGGGGAAAGGTATTTATGGGGTCATAAACCACACCCAACATGGCAACGTCATGACAGTTCGCCTTTGTTGGGTTCAATCTAGCAATTATCCTGCAAGTTGCAAACCAACATAAAAATGATCGTGGGTTGTCTTGGTTGTAGACCATCGTTGTGGTCCCCCTCTGGTGATTGATCCGGGTTGGGTTTATGCGAATGAAGCAGGCCGCTCCAAGGCTGGGCAGAGGATGTCCGGATTGGTATCTCTGTTCCGGACCCGTCGTCTGTTCGTCCAGACTGGAAGATCTGGGCTGTAGCTTAGGTAGATGTTAACAACGCACTCACACACACTCATGAAATATATCATTACATTTCCTCCCAAATGAGCGGCGTTGTGGCACTAACTGATGGTTGTATGGGGAAGTTGTTTACGGCTCTATCACTTCCTAAGTGTCAAAGAAAATCAATAAAAACAAAAGATAGATACAAAATATAGTTATCACACCTTTTAATCATCTAATTGGACTGTATTCTATATACGTCCAAGGTCTTGGCAAAATGACCCTATCATGTTATTGTCTAATGTCATATCTAGGGCGTTCCTAATTTGCAGTGTGTTGCTAAGGGCGCTCGCTATCTTATGATGATAACTACATGATAAGTCTACAACTGTAAGGCACTAGTTTTGGGCAGTCTGAAGGGATGACCTATGTAGTTCTGGGGATAAACTGGTGAGTACTGTAGCTGTAGGTTCAAAGGCCCCAGGGTACATTTTCAACTTACCCAGGCTGGCGTTTTGCTCGGACCCTTAGGTGATCCTGGCATAAATCCTAACTGGCTGTTCCGTTGTACGTGTGAGTTTATGCTTACACAACCGCGCAAGCCAAGGGAAGGAAACCAGGTATCCTGGAAGACTACAACTTGTTCAGAATTAGTCTGACGTAATCAGGTCATTTTCAGGTCAATGCCTGGTGGTCAGTCAGAATATGTGTCGAGGGAGTCTGTAGTGGTTTTACTACCAGTCACTGTCTTCCACTATTGTAGTGGTGGTAGGTATGAAGAAGTCTATTTCATAGCTATGTTATCCACGGAGGAGCTAACCTCACGATGGAAGTGCTCTATAAGCACTGAACCAGTCGTATGCTGTGTGATCATGACTTCTAATAACTTTCCTCCTGAATGGAGGGTTCTATTTATTAGTGGCGTGTGTGTTGACCATCAGAAGAGTGTTCTGGAGATTCCCTTCCCCGTGTTGCAATCTGAGTGACTACTAAGTCCTCTGTTGCTGTTATCAATAGCAATTTGACTTGTGAGGTCTCTAATCCTCTTACTGATTGTTGGTGGACTGACTGTGGCATTGGTACTGGTACTCAAGGGGACCAGTTATTCTACTGATTTATTATGAAATGTTATCCTACGGGAACACATGATTAGAGCATTTTACTAGCTGTATTGTAGTTGAACCTACACATGGCATTAATATTTTTGCCATTTGTTTTGGAGGTGGACAAGTCCACTGGACTTCTTTTACGACCAGTGTGGTACCCCTCAGTAATATCTTAGATGTGTTCTAAGATAATCTCCGTCTAGGGGCCTGTCTGCTCCTCACTGTTCTCATAGGGGAGTTTACAACTAGATCTGTTTTCTGCTCTGGTGGCCTAGTACGGTGTTGCACATGGTCTCGACCCCCCCCCCCCACTGGCCCGATGAGACTCATCATGACTCTGGGCTACTATTCCCCCCTTTGTGTCTCGGGACCACCACCGGCCCGATGAGACTCATCATGACTCTGGGCTACTATTCCCCCCTTTGTGTCTCGGGACCCCCACCGGCCTCAATGAGACTCATCATGACTCTGGGCTAGTATTCCCCCTCTTTGTGTCTCGGGACCCCCACCGGCCTCGATGAGACTCATCATGACTCTGGGCTAGTATTCCCCCTCTTTGTGTCTCGGGACCCCCACCAGCGGGTGGTGTTGGTATCCGAGGCACAAACGAAAAGGTCGGACCCTATGTACGAGTTGTCAGCGGCCGCGTTGTTATGAGAATGGCTGTAACCTTTCAACCAAATATCCTGGTGTTTGTGCTTCAAAACGCTCAGTGGCTGTCGAGGCCTGTCAATCACCACAGCGTCTGCGTGTGGCAACCTCTTCAGTACCTGCGAACTGAGACGAGGATATCTGTCTGTGATACCTCATAGTGTTTCACCAATGGGAGTCAATGGGTCAGTTTCTGGACTGACACCATTTGTGTCTGTGATTGAAAGGGGTTACAGTCCCCCACAAAGTGGGAAGCTGAGAACACTCTGCGCATCAATGTTTTTCTTGCTGAGATGGCCGCAGTTCTTGCGGAAGTGTCCACAGGGCAAGAGAAGTTAATCTCAACTACCGTATTGCACGACTTCAAGGAGGAGGGAAGTTGCTCATTCACAGAGACTGCTGGAATGAAATCATGAAAAGGAAATGGTCAATCAGGTCTGCTGATGAAATGTGTGCTGCTGTTACTGTTTATTATCTGTCCTGTTGCCTAGTCACTTTATTCCTAGTTATATGTAAATATCTACCTCGATTACCCCATTCCTCTGCACATCGACTCCGTACAGGTACCCTGTGTATATAGTCAAGTTATCAATACTCATTGTGTATTAATTCCTTGTGTTTCTGGTTACTTCTCTATTTTCCTTTTCTTTTCATTCTCTCTGCATTATTGAGAAGTGGCCGTAACTAAGCATTTCACTGTTAGTCTACACCAGTTGTTTACGAAGCACGTGACAAATTATTTGATGCAGGCACACATGCGTGCACGCACACACACACACACACACACACACACACACACACACACACACACACACACACACACACACACACACACACACACACATACACACACACACACACACACACACACACACACACAGTGTTGTACAACTAACTTAATTGTTTTTGTTTACTATTCTTTTGGGGACTACTGGTTAAACACACACACACACTCCACATTGCTGTCACAAATCTAACCATGTGTGTTGGTTCCGGTGAGTACTATAAAGAATATCATTATTTGGCAAAAAATAGGAGAATCTATGTTGTCCTATGGCAGAAAATGACTCATGAGTTACAGTGTGTATATTTCCCAGGTGAAAGCAGCACATGAGGAGCAGGCGCCAGGACATGACCGAGAGCACGGACTGAATACTGGAGAGCGAGTTGTACATCAACATCCACCAGGTGGGGGTGTGGGGACGGCGTTGGTGAGGACCACATACAGTACTCCTTACAGCAACTGCAGCGGTGAAGACCACAGCCTCTCCTCAGTGGGTTCACACTTCTCAAGTGAAACCAGATCTAGCTGCATAATAGGTGAGCTGGAAGCCACTATGATGGAGGATACAGAGCTGAATCGAGTCTTTATTGAAGACTCATCTCTTCAGTAGGTCCTATGATTGAGTGTAGTCTGGCCCAGGAGTGTGAAGGTGAACGGGAAGGCACTGGAGCAACGAACCACCCTTGCTGTCTCTGCCTGGCCGGTTCCCCTCTCTCCACTGGGATTCTCTATTACAGGGGCTGAGTCACTGGCTTACTGGTGCTCTTCCATGCCGTCCCTAGGAGGGGTGTGTCACTTGAGTGGGTTGAGTCACTGACGTAGTCTTCCTGTATGGGTTGGCGCCCCCCCCCCCCCCCCTTGGGTTGTGCCGTATATCCCTGAAGATATCCCTCTAGTGGTGTGGGGGCTGTGCTTTGGCAAAGTGGGTGGGATTATATCCTGCCTGTTTGGCCCTGTCCGGGGGTATCATCGGATGGGGCCATAGTGTCTCCTGACCCCTCCTGTCTCAGCCTCCAGTATTTATGCTGCAGTAGTTTATGTGTCGGGGGGCTAGGGTCAGTATCTGGAGTATTTCTCCTGTCTTATCCGGTGTCCTGTGTGAATTTAAGAATGATCTCTCTAATTCTCACTTTCTTTCTTTCTCTCTCTCTCTCTCTCTCTCTCTCTCTCGGAGGACCTGAGCCCTAAGACCATGCCTCAGGACTACCTGGCATGATGACTCCTTGTTGTCCCTATTCCACCTGGCCATGCTGCTACTCCAGTTTCAACCGTTCTGCCTGCGGCTATGGATCCCTGACCTGTTCACTGTAATTACTATTATTTGACCCTGCTGGTCATTTATGAACATTTGAACATCTTGGCCATGTTCTGTTATAATCTCCACCCAGCA